>NW_020837960.1:28187828-28188965 GCF_003676395.1 Aethalodelphis obliquidens | reverse complement strand
TTTTTTTTTTTTTTTTTTTTGCCGTATGCGGGCCTCTCACTGTTGTGGCCTCTCCCGTTGCGGAGCACAGGCTCCGGACGCGCAGGCTCAGTGGCCATGACTCACAGGCCCAGCCGCTCTGCGGCATGTGGGATCTTCCTGGACCGGGGCACGAACCCATGTCCCCTGCATCGGCAGGCGGACTCTCAACCACTGCGCCACCAGGGAAGCCCTGCTGTATATTTTGATGAGGATTTTGCATCTACAGTAGATATCAGTCTGTAGTTTTCTTTTCTCTTGATATTTTTGTCTGGTTTTGGTATCAAGGTAATATTGTCCTCACAGAATGAGTTTGGAAGTGTTCTCTTCACCCCTCCCCCCATTTTTGGATAACTTGTGAAGAATTGGTATAAATTTTTCTTTAAATGTCTGACATGATTCACTAGGGAAGACATTTGGGCCTGGACTTTTCTTTCTGGGAAGTTTTTGAATTATGAATTCCATCTTTTTGTTATAGGTGTATTTTCTATTTCTTCTCGAGTAAGTTTTCATAGTTTGTGTCTTTCTGGAACTTTTCAGTCTCACTAGATTATCTAATTTGTTGAGATATAGTTGTTCATTAATATTCCCTTATAATTATTTTTGTTTCTGAAGAATGAGCTGTGATGTCCCCTCTTCCATTCCTAATTTAAAAATTTGTCTTCCCTTTCTCTTGTTTAGTCTAGCTAGAGGTTTGTCAACTTTGCTGATCTTTGTAAGAACCAGCTTTTGATTTCATTGATTCTCTCTATTGTTTTTCCATTCAGTTTCATTTATTTCCATTGTCTTATTTATTATATCCTGCTTTCTGCTTGGTTTAGGTTTCGTTTGCTCTTTTCTTTCTTCAATGTCTTTAGGTGGAAGGTTGCTTTATTGATTTGACATCTTTCTCCTTTTTTAATGTAGGCATTTATAGATATAACTTTCCTTCTAAGTACTGCTTTAGTTGCTTCCCATAAGCAACGAAAATTTTAAAAAAAGGAATAAAAACCCCAGGAGATTAATATTGGGACAATACTATTAACTAGACTACAGAACTTAGTCTGATTTCACTCATTTTTACAGGCACTCCTGTGTGTGTGTGTGTGTGTGTGTGTGTGTGTGTGTGTGTGTGTGTGT
>NW_020837960.1:28040097-28187818 GCF_003676395.1 Aethalodelphis obliquidens | reverse complement strand
TGTGTGTGTGTGTGTGTGTGTGTGTGTGTGTGTGTGTGTGTGTGTGTGTTTGTACATGTATATTTAGTTCTATGAAATTTTATCGTGTGTTTAGAGTTGTGTTAACACCACTTAAATCCATTAACATTTCACTTCTGCAGAGAATTAGAGCTTGTACTTAGAAACTAATTCAGTCCTGTGTAACCCAAGCATGGAAATAAATCATAGATAACCCTTGTAAGGCTAAAGTCAACTTGACTAGGCTGAACAGGCTTGATATCAGGCATCTACAGAGAAGGGGGTCTACAGAGCTGAGTCAACCATAGTCCTTTGAGAAGGGATAGGGAGTATCAGGGAATCACAGGTGACATGTTTAAGGAGACAGGGGCAGGATTCAAAAATGGGCAGAAATCCAGGGAGCAGGAATTTGCCGAATGTAGTTGATGGTAGTGCAACCCACAAGGATCTTAATATGTTGTCAAATGGAGGTGAATTTCTTATGGCTTTTCTTTCCAGTTGCTGTGCATAATGAATGTGAATGGGTAGGACTAGCTCAGAGGAGCAGAGTTGTGATGGACAATTTTGATTTCAAATACACAGTACAGTCAATAGCAATGTGTTCCAAAACCAGGTACAAGAAAAATGGTGTCATTACTTTGTTACAGAGTCTCATCTCCTATATATTCAGACCTTGATGCTACTTGATTATGTCACCAGCACCTGTCTCTGCCAAGGTATTGCTGGGCCCTAATTCTGCTGTTAAAGGTCAGGGAGGGTAAGTTGGACAATGGTAGATTGGCAATGACCATAAACTGTCTCAGCAATGAAAGTACTGAATCTGTGTGTATTGCAGGGCTGAACGTTCGTTGGAACGTTAGATGAAAAAACAGAAACAAGCAAAAAACAGAAAAGAAACAGGAAAGGAATGCACTTGTATCATTTCAATCTTTTTAAATTTAATGATGCTTATTTTATAGCCTAATATTTAGTTTATCCTGGAGAAGGTTCTGTGTACACTTGAGAAGCATGTATATTCTGCTGCTGTTGGGTGGAGTGTTTTATACATGTCTGTAGGTCTCGTTGGTTTATAGTGTTTGTCTTCTGTTGCCTTGTTGATCTTCTGCTTAGTTGTTCCATCATTGAAAGTGGGGTATTAAAGTCTCCAAATATTATTTTGAATTGTTTATTTCTCCTGTCAATTCTGTAAGCTTTTGCTTTGTGTATTTTGGGACCTGTTTTAGATGTATATATATTTACAGCCGCTGTATCTGCCTGATTTACTGACTTTGGATCATGATAAAATATCCCTCTTTATCTCTTTCTTGTTGTGAAGTGTGTTTTTTCTGCCATCAGTATAGCCACTCCAGCTTTCTGCTGGTTGTTCTTTGCATGATATGTCTTTTCCCATCCTTCTGCTTTTAAACTAATTGTATGTTTGAATCTAAAATGTCTGTCCAGCAGACAGCATATGTTTCAGTCTTGTTTTTCATCCAGTCTGTCAGTCTCTGCCTTATGACTGGATTGGTTGGTACATTCACGTTTAATGTTACTGTTGATGTAGTTGGATTTACATGCGCTATTTTGCTATTTGTTTTCTGTCTGCCTCATGTCTTTTTTGTTTCTCTACTCATTACTGCTTTCTCTTGCACTGAGTAAGTATTTTCCAAGGTAGCATTTTAATTCCTTTAGTGATTTTTTTCACTATATTTTTTTGAGTTATCTTCTTACTGATTGCTCTAGGGCTTACCATATCATCTTAAATTATCAGAATCTACGTAATATTTATACTAATGTCAGTGGGATACAGAAATGTTACTCCTATTTAGCTCTATTCCATCTTTCTCCTTTTTACATCCATGTCTGTTACAAACCCAGTAATACATATTTTTAGTTATTACTTCATATAACTTTATGTCTTTTAGAGAAGCAGAGAACAATAATTCTAAGGCATTGACATGACATTTACTTTCTGATACAAAGGGGCCAATATTACTCGTTAAACAGTGATTATTTCTTCTTTGTCCTAGTTGAACATTTTTTTTCCAAGCGTTAGAACAGACCTGAGTTGGGAATATTCGCAGCACCAGCTCCCTGTCCCCTCTTCCCTTTGCACTCACCTGATTCCTCCCCTTCCTAGTCCTGACCTAGACGTCAGGAAACCACAGTTGTACAGATTCTGCCATCACCTGGACATACGAGTGACCGTGGCCTCACTCTCGGGGGAGCTGCTGCTAGAGGAAAGGGCACTGCAGGCCCAGCCTGGCATCTGTTGGTTCTTGATGTATTTCCACACATAGATGCTTTCTAATATGTAGACTCTTCACTGATTTTTTAGACCTTGAATTTTTTTTACAGATAGCCCATTTTAATTTTAATCTGCAACCTGGTGGAGCTTTCAGTAGATAATGAAGAGTTGCCTGACTGTAGTGTAAGAACAAGCACTCACAGTAGATGTGGCTGCAGTGAAAGTTGTTAAATGGCTCGACTAGGACAATTATACAGAATAGCAGGACGCTTGGCCCTTTTTCCTTTTAAATGTCATATTAAAGAGCATTTGTGGGCTTCCCTGGTGGCGCAGTGGTTAAGAATCCACCTGCCAATGCAGGGGACACGGGTTCGAGCCCTGGTCCACGAAGATCCCACATGCCGCAGAGCAACTAAGCCCGTGTGCCACAACTACTGAGCCCGCGCTCAACAGCCCGTGAGCCACAACTACTGAGCCCGTGCACCACAGCTAGTGAAACCCACGTGCCTAGAGCCCGTGCTCCGCAACAAGAGAAGCCACCGCAATGAGAAGCCCGCGCACTGCAACGAAAAGTAGCCCCCGCTCGCCGCAACTAGAGAAGGCCCGCGTGCGGCAACGAAGACCGAACGCAGCCAAAAATAAATAAATAAAATAAATGAATTTATAAAAAACGAGCAGTTGCGTGTTGATAATGTTCTGGTTCTATCTGATATTGAGAGAATTCTCATAGGGTTGGGACGATCGTCACAGTAGCTATGCATGGAGCCCGGCTCAGACACGGGAGTGCTGAGATCATGCACTTATAATGATGTTTTATTATTTCAAATTAGCTGGCTTTGCACGTATCTGGGAACTAATTTTGAAGTTTAGACTAACATAAAAACAGATAATGGAAAAAGGAGAGAATGAAACCTAGCTTCAGTTTAAGCACCTATCAAGTTCTGTGTTACAAGCAGTAGTACTTACACTAACACTTCCAGGCCAGTTTTATCAACCCTGTTCCTTCCACGGGAGGAAACTGTGGTTCTTAGTGTTAGGTCAAGTGCCTGAGATTACACAGTAGTAATTGGTAGAGACTAGATTTCAGCCAGCTACACAGTTTGTGCTCTTTCACCTCGTTCCTGCCACCACTAAATGATTCTTTGTATGTGTCTCCGTGACTTATTACATACAGTTTATAATTGCTGATGTTTGGCCACAAGGGTTCTTCACTCATCATATGTCAGAAGCAAGGTGTATCTCAGCTTCACAATTCTAGGGTGACCTGCAACAGTATGTGTCCTCATTCCATTCAGCCCCCTAAGTACTTTATACCTTTCTTTATGGCCATATTGTAGGGTGAGTTGTCTGTTCTGGTCTCGTCTGCCTGCTGTCTCTCCTCCTCTTAGCACCTGGCCCGCAGTGAGGGGCCTTTCTCATAAAGACGCCTTTGTGAATGTGTTGAATCAGACGGTGCAAGAGTAATTGTGGTCTGTTTATGCTAGATCTGGGTTAATATTCACAATCTGTCTCTTCTCTATCTTGCTATCAACTGAGATTTTTTTTCTGGCTTGGGTTCATTTTAGCAGATTTAAAGAAACCTTCCGGTTCAAATGCTGCAAAATCCAACCTACCCAAATCTGGACTTCGTCCTCCTGGCTACTCGCGCCTCCCGGCAGCCAAGCTGGCGGCCTTTGGCTTCGTCCGGAGCTCCAGCGTGTCCTCGGTGTCCAGCACCCAGTCAGCGGACAGCGCCCAGCCCGAGCCCAGCCGGCTGGCCAACCGTAAGTGGGGTGGACGGGTGGGCGGGCTTGCATCCCAGACAGGCAGGACCAGCAGAGGGCGAATCAGCGTGTGGGTACAACAGGGTTGCATTTTCTTTGCGTTTAACTAAGAATTTGGGTTGACTACCTTAATCTCCCATTGTTGGGACTTTAAAGATAATCTGCTGAAGAAAAATAAAAGCCTGTTTGGCACTACCGTTTTCTAAGTTATGGGGAGTTAATGTGCCAGAAAAAGACATGAAATATTAGTGGGAAAATCATTTTAGTCACCTGTGATTACCTGTCATGCCTTCATATTGGTGGAGCTCTTGATTTCTAAAAGTTCATTAAACGATGTTAAAAATAGGGAAGCCCAGCGGAGCTTCTTCTAGTCTGTGCCCAGGAAGGTCCCTGTTAGCTGAGATGGTGTCACTCCAGGCCTGGTTCCTGACACTGGTGTTGTAAGCTGCATTTTAAAGTATGAATTAATAGCGTCCGAGCACGTCGTATCAGCTGCTGTCCCTAAAGAAGACCCAAGGCTGCCCCATTTGGGCTGAGCCTTTGAGGACCAAACCCCATCTCAGCCTCATCGACTTCAAAGTCATTGTTACTGGATCTGAAGCCATGACACCTCAGATGTTGGGTAGTAAGAATTTGCCAGGGAAATCTAAGCAGTTTTCATGTGGAAAGCTGTCTTGAAGGGATTATAGTAGTTGAATAAAGTTGGAATAAGAGATAGAGACAGAGTGAAAGACGGGAAGGGGGAAGGGGAAGAGGAAGAGAAATTGAGAATAAGATTGATTTTGTATTATGTTTTTCAATTTCCTCTCTCCAAGCTTGTTTTTTCCCTATCCTTTCTCGGCTTTATAGAGCTCATGGGTGGAACATTTGTACCTCTGTAGTTCTAAATTTTAGTCTACCTGGTTATTCCTAAAAGTAATGCATCTCGACATATTTGTAAGCATTTCTGAGAGGTTCTTGGTTCACTTGATTTCCTGAAGGTGCTGTGTCTCAGACCTACTTTCATATGGGGATCATTTTAGAAACCCCACTGGAATTAGGGATTGCATCATGGCACAGTGCCAGTCTCAAATTTGCAAACGCGTAACTCTTAATTTTTCGATATGTGTGTGCGTGTTAACAGTCTGAAGGTTTTGAAATAGAGGAGTGACGATTTGTCATCATTTTTAGGAGTGAAATTCTCAGCGGCATGCTTCTGTTTTAGATGGAGCATGAATGATAAAAAATCTCATGGTATGTATCTTTCCAAGGAAGGAGTTAAGATTCTGATTTCTTAAAAAAAATGAACCTCAAGGTGACCTGAGGCATGTCCCCACGGCAGCCACTTTTTCAAAAGGAGAGCTGACAGGTGTGGACGGAATAATTCCAGGTGTGCTTAGGGCATTTCTTCTCACCTGTGCTTCAAAGCATACTAGCTGGGGACTCCCTGAGCAGCCGAGATAAGAGCTGTTATGTGCCAGAGAAAGTAACTCCTGGTTTAAAGATTTCATAGGAAAAGAACTATTTACTCTATTCAGAACTGTTTTCTGTTTCTCAAATGCAATATGTTAGAATCGATCTGTAATTATTTGCCACCTAACTATATATAAAATTTGTCCTTCACCAGTAAATCACAGAAAAACTTCGCCCATGTTTGAATCGATGTCTTAGTGCCGTTAACCATTATGCTTATGCTTGTTACCAGACTTAAGGTCAAGAAAACTCCTGTTCCTGTTCTTTAGCAAATAAATGATGCTTTGATGACCAGGATTAAGTAAAAGACGAAGCTCTTGCAAGAGCTGAAAGTTCTTAGACAAATCCTAGGAGCAAATGCTGCCAGTTTAGCTCATGGAAACAGCTAACATGATGTCAGAGTTGGTTCCTTTTTTGTTCCTTGTCTTGTCTTTCTTTAGACACTACTTAGGGTTCATTTTAGGAATATTACTGTAAAAAGGGATTGCACCACAGATTGCCTCAAAATCTGAAACATGATTACAATGAGGAACTATTTGCAAATGTGCGACTCATGATTTTAGACACTCACGTGCCTATAAACAGTCTGACAGCGTCCACGTGACTGTGAATGCTGTGTGGGGGACACTTTTAAGTGATTCATTGTGAACCGACTAGTGTTTTGTGGGCCACCTTGGCTTAGCTGCGACTTTTCTGTGCTGTTTTCCTGGGTCCAGATGGGCAAGTGACGCTGTAGAGGGGGGCCTGGGAGCCCCCTGAGTGCGGGTCTCAGCTGTTCCATTTGGAGTCTACCCTCCACCCCGGGCTCAGGCTCTGCACCGTTCATTCAACCCCGCTGGGCAAGGGCTTCCCAAGGCGAGTGCCCTGCTGTGTTTTCTGACCTTTTCCACGAGGCTTTGGCAAATGGGGCCGACACAGGGAAAGGAATCGTCTGTAGGTCCTTAGAACCTGAGGATATTTTAGCATCCTGTCCGCCCCTGCATTTTATAGCTGAGCGAACTGAGATCAGAATGACCTGCTCCCATCCTGGGAGCAGGAGGGAGTATTCCTCTTCCTCTGTTTAGTTCTCAAAGCTGCCATGTATGGTAACGACACACGCATGATGTGACGTCATTTCTTTCTATTAGTGAAGCAAATCTTAGAGTTGAGTTGCCTTGAGAGGCCCTTCAGGCCCAACCCACCTGTCCCTGCCCCACCCCTTCCCAGGTGTGTACTCGCTTCAGGTGATGGGGAACCTTCCATCATGTGAAGAAGCCAGCTGTTTGGTGAGCAGCTCGCATGGTGAGGCCGTGCTCCTTGTGGGTTCAGGCTGCCTCCCTGAAATTTCTTGCTAGCGGCTCAGTTTCTCTGGATTAACACGCAACCTTTATCCTCATTGTGCTGCAGGACATCACCCTCCCTTCACTCCTGTACAGGTTCATCACGTAGAGGTTATGAGGTTGGCCCATTTCGAACCTCAAATAAAATTTCAAATGACATTACGTCGTGACCCACAGCTTTTTTAAGATTGAAAGTGAACAGGAAAAAAGTAATTCTCTACCTTAAAACTTAAATTTAAGCTTAAAATCACAGTATTTGAGCAGGTCTGACCTAATATGTAGCTCATCATTTAAAAAATTCTCCAATATGCTTCAGGCAATAGAAATTTGGAGAAAAACAATTACAGTGTAATTTAGTGTTGGTAACAAACTATAGCCCAAAGTATACCTAGTTGTCAAATTAACCAGCAGTTAGGCTTATAGACTTGATTTTTCTGGTGGGTAAGGAGGTATAATTTAAAGTTAAAACCTTTGGGAGAGTGTGTGTGTGGGAAGGGAAATAGGAAGACTTAGGGTTTCATGAATTAATCATTAGTGAAAATAGATCATATCACACAAGGATAGAATAATTTATGTGGAGGATCATCTCTCATTGTGGACTCTGAATAACACCTAACCTATTGGTGCTCAAGAAACAGAAAATATCTATCAGAAAAGAACATGAAGAAGGTGGCCTTTGCAGCTGTCCTTTCCAGTTTCTCCTCCTCTTTTTCTCTCTGCAATATTCTCATGTTTTCTTTGTGCGGTGAACTGAGACCAGAAATCATGAGACAAAGAACTTGAAAGGAGAAATAAAAAAGAAATCTGAAGGATTTTCTGTTGTTTCTTGTTCTGGTGCAGGAAAGTAGTAGAATGTTTAGAGATGTAGGGATAGAGCTGGATGTGGACAGAGAGACTGACATCGGTATAAATAATCATGTTGCATGGATATATGTGCCGACAGCCTTCTAAATGAGTTGGGGTGGAGGCTTCATTTCTGTTCAGGGTGATCAGGGAGTTTCTCAGAGGGGGTTGTGACCTGGGCGGTATTTGGGGAGGTAGAGGTGGGCTCTACCTAGGAGATCCTTTGGGAGGAGCTGTTGGTACATCCAGAAAACCTCCGGAAGCCAAGGGGTTGCCATTTCTGATGCAGCTTTGCTGGTTCATCATGGTGGGGTCTGTCTCCTTGGTGCTGAAGTCCAGTGTTTGAGGTCCCCAGGGTCTGTCCTCAGAATGCATCTATCCCAATGCTGCCATCTTCCCCTTGGTCCTCTTTTCCACAGTTTCAGCTCTTAGCACTTCGGACGCGGTACCAAATCCCTATCTCCAGCCCCAACTTCTCTCCAGAACTTCTCATCTACATTTCAAATGACCTGTCAGATATCTCCAGCTGGGTGACTCAAGTCACCTCAAACTAAACGTTTCCCTCAAAATGAATCTTCCGTTATCTTTTCCAAAGTGACGCCGCCTCTCATAGTTGCTCTATGATGTAATGACATCTATGATCTCCTGTCTACGGAGGCTGGAAATTTTAAAATCAGCCGTTACCGCTCACCATTTTTTTTTTCTTTTTTGCCTTCCTTTGTATTCAGTGATCAAATCTGATCAGTTCTTTCTTACATTTACTCTATCCTCTTTCTTTTCTCCTCCTCATCTTTGTTTAAATCTATGTCACCTGAACTATTCCCAGTACATCCTCACTCTCTAATCCACAGGCACATGGTCCTATAGACAATTTTCTTTTGAGCCTGTTGGGAATGCTCCATGTGTCCCTGTACTCACTTCCACTGCTTTCCAGAAGTTACAGGCCCTCCATGACTTGCTTAGCCCCCTTCTCACCTTTCCCTCACCCAGTCCCCTGACATACACCCTCAACCAGACAACGAGAGCTGTTCCCATTTTTCTCTGAGGGCTTTGTGCTTTTCTGCCTTTGGGTCTTGGTTTAAACTATTCATTTCTAGAATGCTCTCCCTTCCCACAGATCCCTCTGTGGATTCAGTCATTTTCAGTGTGATTCAAATACCATTTCCTCTAAGAAGCCTTCCTTCATTTGTGAACCTAAAGTGGTCCTTCCTACTAGGAACTCCCACTGCCTCTTGCTTGTATCACTTTTGTGGCTTATCACATACCATCTTGGTATAGTTATTTGTTTTTATGTCCTGTCTCCCCTGTGGACTGTCAGCTCTTTGAGGATACAGGGTATGTCTCTTAATAATTTTAGTATACCTCACACTACCTAGCATGGGCTTTCCACTAGTAGAATTTCAAGAGAAATTCTCTCCCAGTGGAAAGATTTTCTCATATGTGAGGGTATAGGACAAGAGAGACTTTTCTTTTTTTTTTTTTTTTTGCGGTACGCGGGCCTCTCACTGTTGCGGCCTCTCCCGTTGCGGAGCACAGGCTCCGGACGCGCAGGCCCAGCGGCCATGGCTCACGGGCCCAGCCGCTCCGCAGCATGTGGGATCCTCCCGGACCGGGGCACGAACCCGTGTCCCCTGCATCGGCAGGTGGACTCTCAACCACTGCGCCACCAGGGAAGCCCAAGAGAGACCTTTGAGAGAGGAACTTGGGCAACTTTCAGAAGTATTTTGTACCAGGAACACATTTTCAGTCTATTAGGACTTTCATATGTCTTGATAGTTGAAGTTCCATCACTGTGGTTCTCACACTTTTCTAAATTACCTCAATTATCTCTAAACTGTTGCTTCCATTGACTGTGGTGTACCCATAGATAATTTATACAACTCAAAGCATGGAAAAGATAATAGGTTATTTGTAGTATAATTATATTCAGAGCTAAATCGTTATGTGGACTGACCTACTAGTCTCACAGATGTCTAAGATCTTATATATCTCCTTGCATGTAATTAGCCATTTTAAAAGAATTAGGCTAAAACCCAACTGTTGAGGCTTTTCATGAGAGAATTGCAAAGTTTCCAATTAGACATCTCAATTTAGAGAGACCGGATATTCTCATTAAATTCTAGAGCTATAGTTCTTATTTTCATACTTAAAATAAATAGGTAGGTGGTCTTTTAATTATTGAATAAAATTTGGGTTCTGGAGATAATGATCTGAAGTGGAAATCACTAACCATTTTGGAAGTTAGTCAGTGAAAGTGAAGGTTAATATGAAAGCTTTTTGCATGTTCATTTCAGCGTTTATGCTTATGAACACTATAGAATTCTTCTACATACATGACATGTTTGATTTTCTGTAACTGACATGCATTCTAAATAAGATAAGAGGGCTTCCCGGGTGGTGCAGTGGTTAGGAATCCACCTGCCAATGCAGGAGACACGGGTTCCGGCCCTGGTCCAGCAGGATCGCACATGCCGGGGAGCAACTAAGCCCGTGCGCCACAACTACTGAAGCCTGTGTGCCTAGAGCCTGTGCTCCGCAACAAGAGAAGCCACAGCAAAGAGAAGCCCGCGTACCGCAGTGAAGAGTAGCCCCCACGTGCAGCAATGAAGACCCAATGCAGCCAAAAATAAATAAATAAAAATAAATAAATGAGAGTCGACAAGAAGCATTATTAATAACTCTTACCGAAACAGCCATCAACCTGTCTCATGTTCCATTGGCGAAGAGGGAGTCATTTTTTATTCATGGAAAAAGGAGCTGAATGGGACCTGTGAGGTTAAATTTCAGAGAAGCTATTGCCTATTTGAGATTGAGCCTTATTGATGTCCTTGTACATTCCTTTTCAAAACACTTGGACACTGATCACGTCTACCCAGAGATAAGGTTAGAGCGTAATGTGTTTTGTTTTGTTTCAAAGAAAACTGACCATTAAACGGTTGAAAGTAAGATAAACTGGAATTGGGATGATAATAGTTTTGTATGTAGTAAACGTAATGTCTAATTGAACTGCCTCATTTGGGGGGCTTGTCTTGTTTTGTGAAGATCGGGTTGTCTACTTGCCCTTCCCCAGTCCTGAAGTCTTGCAGCATCTGTTATGGGGTGAGCATGGAACTCAGTGCTGGGGCCAGGACACCCTGTGTAGTTAGTGTCTGGTGGGGAGATGGGGTATCCAAGTGCATCCTGCAGGGAGCTGTGAGGGGGCTGTGGCTGGAGATGGCACAGCGTTGGGGAGGGGTAAGGGGAGGAGGAACCCGAAGGACGGAGCACCTGCCCGTCCTGACCCCACGCCCCTCAAGTCCCCTTGGGCTGTCTCAGCCCTACTGCGTTATATCTTCAGATCTAATTATTCCACTCTGCTTCTAGGTAATGACAGATGGTCTGGATTTGCTGTAAAATAATCCAGCAAAGAAAAGAACAAAACAAACCTGGAGGGGGGGCAGTATAGATAAGGAAAGTTAGACAAAAGTTTGATAATCCTTGAAGCTGGATGATGGAACTCTGAGGGTTCATTGCACTATTTACTTCCCGGTTTGGGGTTTTTTTTTTTTTTTTTTTTTGGTATGTTTGAAAATTTCCATTTTTATTTAACCTTCCGTGGAAGAAGGTTAAAATCCCATCTTCTCTCTGTATTGGTTTTGGTTTTCCTTTCTTAAGAGTCAGTATATTCTTGTCCTGCCCCTAGGTTCTCCAGAACCATTTTTTTTTTTTTTTTTTTTACATTCCAAGCATAGCACAGGGAGATCAGCACCGAACCTAGAGGGGTGGGATAGGGAGGGTGGGAGAGAGATACAAGAGGGAGGAGATATGGGGATATATGTATATGTATAGCTGATTGACTTTGTTGTAAGGCAGAAACCAACACGCCATTGTAAAGCAATTACACGCCAATAAAGATGTTACAAAATATAAATAAATAAAATAAAGTGACATCCTTAAAAATAAAAAGAGTCAGTATAGCATAGTGGTGAAGAATGTGGTCTCTGCAAGTGCACTGCTGGGTTTGCATCCTGCCTCTGCCACTAGCTAGTTCTGTGACTTTGGGCAAGTTACTTACTCTCTCTGTGCCTCTACTTTCTCATTGTAAAATAATAATAATATTACTACTAATAAGTAATGTCAAAAGCCACTGTAGGATTGATGAGAACATTAAATGGAATTAATGTATGCAAACAGGGCCTTGCACAATAATAATAATAATGTTCCAGTGGCTGTTTCCATCCATTTCCCACATGCAGAAAGTTCTCTGTTGGGAGAGATTTAAAAGCTCAGATGGAAAAACTCCGTGGTGGATTAACCATGTCTGGTGTGGGTTGAAGAAACTGGTATTGATAACATCTAGGTCAGGGAGTCGACGTTCACTCCATTTCACAGTTGTTATCATCAACTCTCTCATGTACGGTGAATGCCTTTCTGAGCGTTAAACTAAAACGTGCGTCATTCATGAAACCGTAAGGTGGCAGTTCTAGAAGTTCATCTCTTGATTTTCATGGGCGTCTCTTACTTTTGGGCTACAAGCTTCTGGTTGTTTGGCTATTTATAAAACATAGGCAGGGAAAGTCATGTTTTTATCTCTTTATCTAAAAGGGCTCTGCCATGCCCTTAGCATGTTATCATTTAAGAGAGTACATTCAGTTGGGCTCCCTTTAAATGAAATGTATTTATGCAAGGTGACTAATACATAGCACATTAATCTAAGCTGATGGCTTTTAAAACCTCTGCTCAAAATAGAAACTGAGAGTTGGATCTGATTTTTATTTCTGTGCCTCTAATGTCTGCAGGAAACAAATGGGAACATTTGATTTTGCAGTGTGAAAAGGGCTTCACACAGCTTCTCATTTTGCTAGAGTCTAATTTCCATTGTACTAGGGTTTTACTCTGTTGGCTATCTCAACCTGATTTGGGTATGTGGGGAAAAGAGAATAGTGAGAACAAAACCCAAAATAAGCTCCTGATTTTCTCTGGAAATGAGGAAGTCAAACACATGCCACTGGTGGATTTAAATACCTATTTCCCTGGTATCTGTAATTAGGTAAAGTATTCTTTGTAAGGAAAAAAACAGAATCATTTTCACTGAATCTCGCTGTTAATTTTCCCAGTGATTCCCACACATTCAATTCCTTCTTTTTTCCCTTTCTTTGCTTCCTTCATACACTCACATCAGAATGAGTTCTTCTGGGTGTTATTCGGTGTTGCCTGTAAGTGAAAATATTTTCTTTATTGCTTAAGTAACACCTAGTTTATCCATTTTGAATCAGATATGTGAGCAAAACTGTTAGAAGTCACATAGCCCTTCAAAAGGTTAATAGTGCCGTATTCTTGCATGTTTTAGCATATTCAAGGTATTTTATGAAGAAAGGATGCTTTGAACTATGAACTGAGGTAAGAAATATGCCACACTTGCATGCATAATATGTAATAAAATCAGCATTTATGGTAATAGAATAATCTTTGGGAAAGTCAGTTAACCTCAGTGGACTCAGACTTTTATTATAAAAGTTGGAAGGTATCGAATTAAATGAATTGACCACTTTTGGCTCTCAGAGCTGGCACCTTGTGGCTGAATTCTATCAATGTGTGGAATCATTTATGGTTCTTCAGTGGTGAATGATCAGAATCGTATTTGAGAAACATTAATATGGTAAAATGTAAGTTCATTCGTTTGGAGAAGAGAGACAGAGAGTGAGAGGTCTCAGTTCTGCCAAAATTAGGGATTCTTCCCGTCTTGGCCTGACCTTATTTTGTTATTCTTCTCCTGTCATATGAGATGGACCTTTCAGGACACTAACAGACAGAGAACAGCTCAAAAGTTTTACTGCCCTGATTTTTTCCTATAAAATATAACAAGTCACACCTTAGAAGTCACCTTGCTCCGGCCCTTTGCCTAACGCTGAGCATCTTGGATTATTGGTCCAGCATCAGAACAGAGACAGGGAGGTGCATGACTTCCAGACTCATACTGACTTCTCCTGGGAACTTGACCAACAGTACGTGCTTTCTTACATTGCTGTAATACGCACAGTCTATCATCTGGGAAGGTTCCTAGAGATCCTTGCAGGGTCTTCCTTAAGGCAGCAGATGGGGCAGCACAGATCAGTAATTCCTTTTGCTTTTGATGAGAGAGAAAATCAATTAATGGTGATGTCAGAGGGTTCTTTGGCTCCCATAACAGGCAGCGACTGGGAGGCGAGGGTTGGTGGGAGCCTGAAGTAGGTGTCAGCAGTGGGCACGGAAAGAAAGGACCAGATGGAAAAGTGTCAGAACCGAGAGGGCAAGAGCGCCTGAGAGGGTGGGGTGACAGGAAGGGTGAGGGGGCCACTCACAGAACTGGGGGAGCACACTCAGGCGTAGGTAAACGTGAGCCCACCTCCCTCAAGCCCACCCCCACACCTGGCTGGCTGACCCCAGTGTCGCTACGTGGGGGGCTGCATGGGGTTCAGTTCAGAGATCTGCTTGTCAAGCAGGTCAGGACTTCGTGAAGACGATAGGGGTACGTGAGAATAATTAAACCCATGTGGTAGAATTAGATACACTTACTGTGTATTATTTTTACTCTAAATATATGCAGTCAGTTTAGATTGTAAGTGGTAGGTTCTGATCTAAAGGTCTAGTTCTTCCTCCCTAAGGAACTGGTGAGAACCTTCTCCCAGTACAGCTAAGATGCTGCGATGTCACTTTCGTATAACAGGCCTTAGTCTCTGGTTCCATTTATGTGCTAATTTCAAGTTGACCCCAAAGGAAGAGTTTTGTCAGTCTTGGTAAGGAGGGTTACTTCTTCCCATAAGTTCCAGAAAATTCCCTCAGTCCACTTTCTTTTCCACATGAGAGCACTTCCTCACTGTGCCCGTGATGTTTTCCCTAATTTGAGTGCTTTGTTCTTTTTTTAATTCTTATCAGAGTATAGTTGATTTACAATGTTGTATTAGTTTCAGGTGCACAGCAGAGTGAATCAGCTATGCATATACATATGTATAGATTCTCTTCCCATATAGGTCATTACAGAGTATTGAGTAGAGTTCCCTGTGCTATGTAGTAGGTTCTTATTAGTTATCTTTTTTATATATAGTAGTGTGTATACGTCAATCCCAGTCTCCCAATTTATCCCTCCCCCCTTCCGCCCTGGTAGCCATGTTAGTTTTCTACATCTGTGTGGAGTGCTTTGTCCTTTTTCTGTGTATTGGGGTTGCTGAGGGCAAAGAATGAGATACTTCACAACCCTTTTTCTTACGTAACGTCTTAACATGGGTCGTGGATTTCTCCAGCAGAAACGCGGGTGCTGTACACACAGATTTTGCATCTCCCTGCCTGCTGCCCTGGGAGGGACTTGGGTTGAGCACACGCAGCCCTGGCCTGAGCAGGCAAGGGCCGTCATTGTTGCCACTGGCGTGGCAGCGGAGGGCCACCTGCAGCTCTCAGAGCCGCAGGAGGGTTGCCCTGCTCTCTTCCACCTCTGCTGGTCCCTCTGCCACACCCTCTCGTCAGCCTTTAGGGTTGGCTCCTAAATTGTGACAGCAGCAACGCAGGGATCCTCACTCCATTCCTGTACGTGTGACGTGTGTGTGTGTGTGTGTGTGTGTGTGTGTGTGTTTTGGACGTATGTGTGTATGCATACGACCTTACTACAACTTTGCCAAAAGTCACAATGAAGTGTCCCCACCTCGACCTCTTGCCCTTGCCACAAATAAATGTGATGGGAAACGGCCACCCCAGCATCTCCTACCATGGCCCCTGTCACAGAAATCCAAGGCTCGAATCTTTTCCCTAGCCCTCTTTATTAGAAACTGTGTGTGGCAGGGAGATGACAAGCAGACAGCCTCAGCTGTTAACTGCCATCACCCATTTACTCTCACCCCTTCGAATAGAAAATGAAAAATGCCAACACATCTCGGGTGCCGTTAGCCCCGAGGTTTGCCTCTAAAGTCGGTGCCTACACAGGAGACTTCTGTTGCCACCAGTGAGGTTTTTTTTTTGTTTGTTTTTGTTTTTGTTTTTGCTGTACGCGGGTCTCTCACTGCTGTGGCCTCTCCCGTTGCGGAGCACGGGCTCCGGACGTGCAGGCTCAGCGGCCATGGCTCACGGGCCCAGCCGCTCCGCGGCATGTGGGATCTTCCCGGACCGGGGCACGAACCCGTGTCCTCTGCCTCGTCAGGCGGACTCTCAACCACTGTGCCACCAGGGAAGCCCCACCAGTGAGGTTTGCTGATGAAAGCAAATGAGCCTGGATGGACCTGTCACAGTGGTTTCACTGAACAGATACGCCAATTAAGCCAGAGGTCAAGGAGCAGGTGTTGTTTCAAGCAGGTGTTATTAGTTTGTGTCCAACAGTGGCTCTGAAAGAGCACAAGAAACAGTCCAGTTCTTCCTAGTTTTTATTTCAGTTGAGGAATATATGTGCTCACTGGCTGGTGACTGATTACCTGTCCAGGAAATGTCAGTTCCCTCCGGCTGGTCCTTTCTATGCCTTGGGCATCTTCGTGCTTGCACCATCTTCCTTCTTCCTGTATCCTTAGCTGTCTGTTGCTGCCAGAAGCCTTGCTTTACCATCACGGAAGCCTACAGTGTCCACACTGGCACCTCAGGTATCATCCCAGTGATCGTGACCGTTCTACAAAAAAGGAGAGGAAGTAAGGAAAGTCGAGGTGACATCACCACCCCAGGTTGAGTTAGTGATGAACCCGGGGCTGGAGCATCAGTCCGACGCCTCATCCCATGATGCCCGCCAGGGTGAGAGGCGCTGAGTGTCGCTCCAGGAGGGTTTATTGGAGAAATGGATGCTTGTTCCACGTGTAGGTCGATTCCATCAATGAGCTCCTATGATGCAAATTGGCAGCAACTGGAATCTAGCAGTTTCCCGTGACGTTCCCTCTGCTGAGGATCTGCGGGAAGCCTAGTCCAGCTGCCTGCAGTACACGGGAGCCTGTTAGCTGTGGGTCGGTACTGGTTGCGGTTCTGTGTGAGCGATCCCCAGAGACAGGGAGGGTGGAGGTGCGAGTGTTGTGTGCTGAGCACAGAGACTGGCAGGACCCTGTGCTCATTCCCAGACTCCAAGAGAGGTGGTGGGGGCAGTGAAGGGTAGCTGGGAGTTCAGAGGATGCGGATCTAGATGCTGCCCTGGGCTGTCATCTTGGACAAGTCACACATATCTGTGGGCCTCCGGTGTCCTCCCTTTTAAGTGAGGGGTGGGACCATGGTTTCTGACATGCCTTCTGTGGATCCTGTGTCTTTGGTCCCAAGACTCGTGAGCAGAAGGTTCGCAGGGGGTCCAGGGCCCCGAGGGCACAAGTTTGTTCCTTCTTACATTTTCATTCGGAAACTGTAAGGAAAGACCCCTTCCGTTTCCCATATATTTTTCCTTTGTTATGATTGAAGGACATACAAATTATGCTATCTCTATATATTGCTAAGAGAGCTGATCTTACAGGTTCTCATCAGAAGAAAAAAAATCTCTAGGAGTTTGGGATTAACACACTATTACACACACTATTCTATATATACACACTATTCTATATATAAAATAGATAAACAACAGGGACCTACTGAATAGCACAGAGAGTATACTCAATATCTTGTGATAACCTATAATGGAAAAGAATCTGAAAAAGTGTGTGTGTGTGTGTGCGCGCGCACGCGCGCATATATATATATATTCAGTTTATATATATATATATATATATATATATATATATAGTAACTGAATCACTTTGCTGTACACCGGAAACTAACACAACATTGTAAACCAACTACACTTCAATAAAAAAATTAAAGTAAAAAAAAAACAAAACTGTATGAGACTTTTGATGGATCTAACTACATTTATTGTGATGATCATTTCACAGTGTATACATATATCAAATTATTATGCTGTACACCTAAAACTTGTACAATGTTATATGTCAGTTATATCTCAATGAAAAAACAAAGATCAATGCCTAGATTTCTTTCTACATTAACGTTAATAATTAGAATTATTGGAGACTTTTAAATATGTTTGCTCACTTATATTTTCTAAGCATGGGGAGCGAAGTGAGAAGAAAAGAAAAAGAGAGAAGAAAAAAGAAGATGGAAATATATCACATTTTTAAGAGAAGAGAAGAATAAAAAGAAAGGGAAAAAATGGCTAATGGTCCCATTGTTATCAGAGACCAGAGAAGGAGTTTAAATTTCAGTAGGAAGTGAATGGGGAGTCCACCACCTAAGGATGGCCCGGTGCCCCTGGGGTCTGGTGTGCATTACAGTCCCCTCCACGACTGAATTCAGTTACTTCTGGCAACGAGATCAATGTGGGGCAGCAGTAATCTCTACAACATTCTGACGAAAATCAAAAGATGAAAGGAGGCTGTATAAAATAATTAATATAGCAAGAAAAAGCAGAACCTGCTTGTCTTTGGGAAAGACTGATAACAGCCTCTTTTATAAGTTATGTCAGGTTATGGGACAGACAATACGTGGAACGAAACGCTGGATCACTTCCCTAACCGTGTGAGAACGTTTGCAATTTCCCATCTTTCGCTCTTTCTCGAGGGAGTGTTCTTTCAGTGATGATAAAATTCCCCGTAATTCTTTATTACTTCTCAAGAGGTAACCATATAGATGTTCTATGAGACAGCTATAAGGAATAACTCGCACTCATCCCTAAGAAAACGGTGTCAGTATAAGTTGGACAGATGTTGTCAGGCGTGTATCTCCGATCATGCTCATATTCAAAACACTCCAGAAATACCTTAAAAATTTATATTGAAATATTGTTGATTTACAATGTTGTGTTAGTTTCAGGTGTACAGCAAAGTGATTCAGTTATACATATAGATAGATAGATAGATAGATAGATAGATAGGTATTCTTTTTTTTACATTCTCTTCCATTATGGGTTATTACAGGATACTGAGTTACGTGCCCTGTGCTATACAGTAGGTCCTTGTTGGTGATCTATGTTATATATAGTAGTGAAAAAACTCCAGAGATATTCATTAATAGCCCATTGCTTTTGTCCTGTGCTGGGCGCTGGAGGAGCAAGGGAGAAATACGTGCTAAAGATGAGGGTCTGGGCATTAAGGAGCTTATACTTCTGTTATTCTTTTTTTAAAAAAAGACTTCTCTCTAGAAAACTAATTTTATATAAGGAATTATATATATATTGATTTTGGACAGGCAATATCATATAGATAAATATGGGGAATTTTTTAAAGAACTACGGTAATAAAATGAAGTTCTGTACAAGGTGTATTTAGGCTAAAGCAGGGGTGTGGAAAGAGCCCAGAAATTCATGGAGAAGGTCATAGTTCAAGGCCCCACTCACCCTTTCACTTCTCCAAACCTCGTTCCCCACTGTATTGTGAGAATGAGAGCATGTAATTGAGGCTCGCAATAGGCTGAAGGCTATAAAATGTAGTATGAATAGGACTACTTATTATGTAACCCAGTGCGGAGCAGAAATTTGTGCTCTACTGTTGCCCCTGGGTTAAGCCCCTGCCCCTGAGTTTGGGACAGTCATCCTAGGTGAGAAGATGAGGCTCATTGGAGGGAGAGGGAGGGGCTGAGATGCAGTAGGTCTTGAAGGACAGAAGGCTTTGTGTTGGTGGAAGTGAGCGGGGGCACATTTCCCCAGAAGGAGTGATGAGTAAGGGGACTGTTAGATCAGCCCTCACCCCTGTGGGTCCTGTCACTGCCTGGGCTACATTTCCTTCTCTACCAGCCACACTCACTTTTTGCTGATGACTAAAAAGGAGAATATGTTTTCCTGCTATTTCGTGCAAGGCATAGCTTTTCCCCACCCGTATTCACAGCTCCTTTGGGAGGATCTAGGTTACTTTTCTTTCCCTCCTCAGTGGCATCTGTTAATAGAGACAAAAAGACGTGTTTTTGCAATGTTGTCTAGAGTGGCTTCTCGTACTTGCACTCATGTTAATCTCTGTCTAGCTGAGGAAGGGACATGGGTAGATTGGTAAAGAATCAGCTCTGAAAACAAGAGCTATTTAATTACTTGTAGAGGCTCTTACAGGAGTTGAACTTTACATCTGCCCAATGATGAGAAACAGAAAAGAAACTAAACAATGTGACTTTAAACAAATTCCTGTCTCCACTCATATCACTGTTTCTTTCCTTCAGTCCCTTTAAGCTCTGTCAGAGGGACATACCATATAGCAAAGGAATAAAAAAGTGTAGCTTTTGTGACCAGTACCTGATTGTCCTCCAGCTAGACCATCAGCTTTTCCATTGCTGGGTCTGCAGTGTTCCCAGTGCCTAGTTCTGTGCCTGCTCTATTTTAGGTGCTAAGTAAAGGTTTAAAAATTGGAAATAACTTTAAAACTGGTAAAGATAAAATTTACTATAATTTCTAACATACATATTTCCTTTTCTTTATCCTTGATCTTTGGATGGGTCATTTTTTTAAAGCCTATCATTTTATATTCTCTTATCAGTTCTTGGAACATTTTATTCAAGCTTACAATCACTATTCATTGATTTAACTTCTCTAATAAGTATCTCTTTAGCTTCCTTTCACCATACTTAGATTTAATGATTATGTTTCTTATTAACAACATTTACTGATGGTTACTATTAAAAGTAATATAAAATAAGTGTTGGTGGGGATGTGTAGAAACTGGAATCCCTGTGCGTTGCTATTAGGAATGTAAAATGGTGCAGTCATTATGAAAAACGGTATGGCTGTTACGCAAAAAAAAATTAAAATCAGAATTACCATATGATTCAGCAGTCCATTTCTGGGTATATACCCCACAGAATTGAAAGCATGGTCTTGAAGAGATATTTGTATACTCATGTTCATAGAACCACTCATCATTCACAATAGTCAAAAGGTGGAAGCAACCCAAATGTCCATTGACGGATGAATGGATAAGCAAAGTGTGGTATATACATATAATGGAATATTAATCAGCCTTAAAAAGGAATTCTGGTGTATGCTACAACATGGGAAAACCTGGAGGACATTATACTAAATGAAATACGCCAGACAAGACAGGACAAATATTGTATGATTCCATATATATGACTACCTAGAATACTCAAAAATCAGAGTCAGAATAGAATGTGGTTTGCCAGGGACTGGGGGAGGGGGGGTGGAGAGTTAGTGTTGAATGGGTGTAGAGTTTCATTTTTGCAAGACGAGAAAAGTTCTGGAGATGAATGGTGGTGATGGTTGCACCAGCTGGATGTACTGATGCCGCAGAACTGTAGACCTGAAGACTATTAAGATGGTAAGTTTTATGTTATATATATTTGACCACAATTTAAAAATAAATTTAAAAGAATCTGGTGAGAGCCAGTGATACAGTAGCCACGAAGGAAATAGAAAACTGGATCAAGTGGGCCAGGATGTCATTTTGATGACTTCAGGAAAGCTTGTAGGTCCAGTGGGGCATCTGGTGTTACATCCAGTTGTGGGAGCGTCTTACGTGTAAATATCCTGTATCATCGTGAGGTCTGGGTGTGGTAGGCACCACATTCAGTTTCTTGAGCAGCTTCATCGGTTTAAAAATGAGTTGCTTCTCCAGTAGTTTGCAGTTCAACCCGAGAGGCACTTGGGGTTGCCAAGCAACATGTGACTGCCGTCAACAGGAGCACATCTAACATTAATTTTATAATCGCTTAAAATGATAGAAGAAATGTTCAATCTAAATGTTTTCATTTCTACCTACTCCAACGAAAAATATAAACACCTGGATTGTCACACGCCATGCCATTTCCACAAGGACAGCGTTTCATGCGTCAGCTCCTGCGTCTTGCCTTTTCTGTCGAAGTGTCTTCCAGGAGACCAGGGGACACCAGTGGGTATCTGGTGCCGGATTCACACTGTGAGGGCTGAGCTTTGTACATCCGAGATGTTCTGAAGTCACTCAACAAAGTAACGCCTCACAGTGGCAAACGTTTTCTTTAATGATGATTTTTTTTCCCCAATCCAGAGGACTTCCTTTGGTTAAGCTTAGGAAAAAAAAAAAAAAAGAAAAAGATAGAAGTTAAATTACTCATTGTACTTCCTGCACGGAGCATCACAACAGACCTAAACGAGAAAGCTTTTTGTTTGAAGCATTCTCGTTTTAATGCCTGAGATCCACAGAAATGGAGTCAGTAGGAAATGTTCAAAACTGAAGTGATTCAGCTGGGTTGGCCAAAGGTTACATATGGAAGAAAGGGGATTCTTTTTCCTTCTAAAGCCAGAGCTTTGTGTTCTACTTGGACTGCAGCCTTCACCGTATTTGACTGACTGTATCTGGGGCAGACCAAGGAGGAATATGGTTAAGCACGTGAATTATTCTGACACTCTGTTGCTTTCTCCAAATGCCCCCAATCAGGTTGGTGGGGAGTCCTGGCACCTGGACTTGTTGTTTGCCTAAACTCTACTCTTTCCCGGGAGCTCGCGTGGCTGAGGCATCTGGTACCCGGTCATCTCAGCTCCTTGCCTCTGTGACTCCAGTGAACCTCAGTTCCACGCCGACAGCCCATCTGCTCCATCCTTCCCACCCTTTCCCCTCCTGCCCTGTTTCCTACCATGGCTGCTCCAAACCTCCCCGGTTCTCTGGAGTTCCTGCTTATCCACCTGCCTCTCCGTGCTCACCTTGAGCTCTTTCTTTCCTATTTCTGTCCAAAGCTAAAGTAACTTCTCCATGTGTGCCCTTGACCCCAGCTCATCCCACAACCTGCAGACCCCATCTCTGGTGAGAAGGCCTGGGTTGGGATCCTGCCTGTGTGCCTAGGAGCAGTGGGGCCTTGGGAAGCTAGCTGGCCTTGCTCTGCACCAGCTTCTCATCAGCAGACTGTGGTTAGCGGGCCCTGGGTCACAGGGTACCTATGAGGATTAGGAGGTGATGCATGGGAAGCACTGTGATGCCTGGCTTCAGCATCTTCACTTCTCTGCCACGGATGCTGGCTCTGGGGCCTCCACCTGGGCTCCCGGGAGCCCATTCCTGTGCCCACCAGCTTCCTGCCTGCCTGCTCCCCCCGGTGGTCCGGCTTCTCCCACAGCCCTTCTTTCCAGGCTTTCAGTCTTTATTAACAATTCCTCCAGGAGACTTACTTGATTCCCCGTCTCCCCGCCCCACTCCAGGCCCAAGTGTGAGTGAGGGTCTCCCCGGACCTCCGCTCCGTGACAGTCAGTTTTATGTGTCAGCGTGGCTGGGCTGTAGTCTCCCAGTTCCGTCAGACACCAATCCTGGCATTGCTATAGGGGCGTTTGGTAGACGTGGTTAACATCTGTAATCAGTCCACTCTTAGTAAAGGAGATTGATTATCCCCTATAATCTGGGTGGGCCTCATCCAATCATTGCAAAAGCCTTAAGTGCAAAACTGAGGCTTCCCTGAAGAAGACAAAATTCTGCAGCAAGACTGCAACATTGGCTCCTGCCTGGGAGATTCTTCCCAGGTATGGATTTTGGACTCACCAGCCCCCATCATTTATATTCTTCCCAGGTATGGATTTTGGACTCACCAGCCCCCATCATTGTGTAAGGCAGTGTCTTGAAATAACTCTGTGTGTGTGTGTATGAAAATATATTTATTCCCACACTCACACATACATACGCGTGTTCATATTCTGCTGGCTCTGTTTCCCTGGAGAAGCCGCCTGGCTCAGCATTCCCTGTACGCACACTGCATCACACCCCGTTTGCTTTCTGAATCTCCTCTGCTCTGACAGCTACGTGCAGGCAGGACCCACGTTTCTCCATGTGCCAATCCCACAACTCAGTTTGTCCTGAATGAATGAATACTGGGGAAGTCCATCAGAACGTATCATGCCTATCCTTGAGCATAATAAAAACAATTATGTAGAGAAGAATAACTCTCCTAATTGGCAGGTGATTTCCCGTCACCCCTGTAGACGGAGTCCACAAGGAGCGCTGTCTCCCTTAACCCCTGGCTCAGCCATTAAGGGACTTGGCTGTTGTCCTCACCTCCTACGTCACCCACTGGCCTCAGCGATAGAATCAGTCATTTATTTGGGTCATGATTGATTTATTCTTTCCACTTCTGTGACCCACTTTGGGATTTAGCTCTTTCATTTTCCTACACATGCAGCATTTAGATGAAAATAGTTCATAAACAGCTGTTCGGGGCTGGGTAACTTTTTTTCCCCACTTCACCCTTCATTAGTATTTTTCTCTTTCTATAATCGGATTCTTTGAAAGTTCTGGCAAGAGGTTTGTTCTGAAACGCAGGCTGAGGCTGCGTGTGAAGATGCTGGTATAGATACATGATGCGTTATTTACTCCAAAGTCCAGGTTTCTCCCTAACGTTATTGTGCAACATTTTTATTTTCAGTTTGGAAGCTGTCCTGCACTGATCACTGTTTCCACTCTTTCTTCGTGAGGTTGATCTGCCCAGCACAAACCCAATCCCTGCTTTTCTTCCGTATCCTGCTGAGAGGGTCACCAGTCCTCAGAAATCATGTCTGGACGCCGCCAGCGTTGATGAGGACCCTGTTTCTGAGCGGGCGCCGTGGGTCTGTGATGCAGTTAGGCTGCCTGGCTCTCTTTCCACATGACATAATGTATTCTGTCAAAGTTGGAACACGCTGAAACTACGAACTCAGGCAGTTCCCTGGTTTGCTTGGATTCAGAGGCACTTGAAGGAACTAAAAATAGCTTTACAGGGAGAGAAGTGTATTGGGCATTTCCCCTTTTGGAAGGACTTCTATTCACTCTGTCTCCTGATTCTTGGGAAACAGTGTCTCTGGTTCCAGTCCCAGGGGAGCCACAGTGTAATCAGACAGTGGAGGTCAGTGTCCTGTGCCCTCTGAGGATCCTGTTCAGTCTTTGTGCCTCCCCAGCCCCTAAGAAAGAAGAGCTCAGCACCAAAAAGGGGGGTGGGGACTGAACCACGGGGATTTGTCAGAGCTTCGGAGAGATAGCCTCGATCCAGACTGAGAGAGCAGGAGGTGGGGTTGTAGCTACAGGGATGAGGGCAAAGAGAGGCTCAGGATGGGAAGGTGGTCTGCAATTTGAACTTAGGTCATTGACTGGGACGTTCAGCAAGGTTGTCCTCACTAGAAGATGAGCTTTGTGCGCTAATTGCTCCATGCAGGTTGACAAGGGATAGATACATGGTTGCCACACAAATTCTGTAAGAGAGTCGGGCTATTAAGCTGAGTTTCCCCATCCTGGCAGCAGCTCAGGCTGGCTTTAGTCTTACAGAAGGAATGTGAACTTAGAGCTGGACAGTGTGGGTGTGAACCCCAACCATGTCACTCAAGTTGTGAAATCACCTGTGCTTTAGTTTCCCCATGCGGTAAAATGGGATTAATAATTCCATCCTTCCTGCTGCACAGTGTGGCTTTAAAGATGGCCATTGCAAGGAAAGAAAATTACAGGCCAATATTGCTGATGAACCTAGATGCAAAAATTCTCAACAACATACCAGCAAGTGGAATTCAAGAGCATGCTAAAATGATCATACACCATTATTATGCATCACTGGGATGCAAGGATGGTTCAACAAGCCCATATCAATAAGTGTGATACATCACATTGACTGAATGAAGGGTAAAAATCATACGCTGATTTCAGTAGATGCAGAAAAAGCACTTCACAAAATTCAACATCCATTTGTGATAAAAAAAATCTCATCACATTAGGTATAGAAGTAATGTACCTAAACATAATAAAGGCCATATTCAAAAAACCCACAGCTAACATCACAATGACAAAAAGTTAAAAGCCTTTCCTCTCCGACCAGGAACAAGACAGGGATGCTCAAAATTGCCATTTCTACTCAAGAGAGTACTGGAAGTCCTAACTATAGTAAAAGAAAAAGAAATAAAAAGCATCCAAATCAGAATGGAAGAAGTAAAATTGTCTCTGTTTGCAGATGATATGATATTAAATATAGAAAACCCTAAAGGCTCCACCAAAAAATGATTAGAACTAATGAATGAATTCAGTAAAATTGCAGGATGCAAAATCAACGTACAAAAATAAGTTGTGTTTCTGTACACTAACAATGAACTATCTGAAAGAGATATTAAGAAAGCAGTCCCATTTACAAAAAATAATAAAAAAGCTTTTTATTAAATTTAATCAATTTATTTAACCAATAAATTAAACCAAGGAGGTGTACACTATACACTATTCTTTCAGTGTATAAAACCTGTATGCTAAAAACTATAAGACAGTGGTGAAAGAAATTGAAGAAGAAGACACAAATAAATGGAAAACTATTCCATTCTCATGGGTTGGAAGAATTAATATTGTGAAAATGTCCTTAGTACCCAAAGCAATCTACAGATTCAGTGCAATCCCTATCAAAATTCAATGGCATTTTTGTCAGAAATAGAAAAACACTGGGGGGCAGGGGTGGTGGTGGTGGGATGAATTGGGAGACTGGGGTTGACATATATACACTAATGTGTATAAAATAGATAACTAATAAGAACCTGCTGTATGAAAAGATAAATAAAATTGAAAAATAAGAATAAAACTAACCTAAAATTTGTGTGGAACCACAGAAGATTCTGATTAGCTAAAACACTATGGAGAAAGAAGAACAGAACTGGAGGCATTATGCTTCTTGATTTCAAGCTATATTACAAAGATATAGTAATCAAAACAGTATGCTAATGGCATAAGAACAGACACTCATGCATATGTGGTCAATTAATCTATGACAAAGAAACCAAGAATACAAAGTGGGGAAAGAAGAGTCACTTCAGTAAATGGTGCTGGGAAAATTGGACAGCCACATGCAGAAGAATGGAACTGGACAGTATCTTACACCATACCCCCAAATGAACTCAAACTGTATTAAAGACTTAAATTCAAGAACTGAAGCTATAAAAGTTCGAGAAGAAAACACAGGGGGGTCCTGTCTTTGGCACTGGTCTCAGCAATGATTTTTTTGGATTTGACACCAACAGCACAGGCAACAAAAGAAAAATAAGTGAGACTGCACACATCAAACCAAAAAGCTTCTGCACAGCAAAGGAAACCATCAAGAAAATGAAAAAGCAGCTTATGGAATGGGAGAAAATATTTGCAAACCACATATCTGATGGGAGATTAATATCCAAAATATACATGAACTCATACAACTCAATAACAAAAACCCAAATAACCCAATTAAAAATGAGCAAAGGATCTGAATCGACATTTTTTTCTAAAGACGTACAAATGACCAACAGGCACATGAAAATGTACTCAACATCACTAATCAGGGAAATGCAAATCAAGATCATGAGGTATCACCTCACACCTGTTAGGTTATCTTTTATCGAGAAGACAAGAAATAACAAAAGCGTGTGGGTAAAGGGAACCCTTGTGTACCGTCCAGCAATTCTACTTCTGGGTATACATCCAAAGGAAATGAAAACAGAATATCACAG
Source organism: Aethalodelphis obliquidens (assembly GCF_003676395.1). Lineage (NCBI taxonomy): Eukaryota > Metazoa > Chordata > Mammalia > Artiodactyla > Delphinidae > Aethalodelphis > Aethalodelphis obliquidens. Next base: position 28,160,890 of record NW_020837960.1, on the reverse strand, counting down.
AAATATTGCACTCTCACGTTCATTGCAGCATTATTTACAATAGGTGAGATACGGAAATAACCTATGTGTCCATCAACAGATGAAGAGTTGAAGAAAATGTGAGAAAAAAATATATATAACTGAGATATATATATATATATATATATATATATACATATATATATGTGTATATAAATTCATCCATTAAAAAAGAAGGAAGTCCTGCCTTTTGTGACAGCATGGATGAACCTGGATGGCATTACACTAAGTGAGATAATCTAGACAGAGAAAGACAGATACTGCATGGTGTCACTTATTTGTGGAATCTAAGGGGGGAAAAAAGCCAAATTCATGGCAACAGAATAGAAGGGGCCAGAGGGAGGGGGCCAGGGGGAGGGGGAAATGGGAGGATGTAGGTCAAAGGGTACAAATGTTCAGTTGTAAGAATAAGTTCTGAGGATCTAATGGTGACTATAGTTATTAATATGGTATCATATACTTGAAAGTTGCTGAAAGTAGATCTTAAGCATTCTCATCTCAAAATAAAAAAAGGAAGAAAGAAAGTTAATTGTGTGAGATGATGCATGTGTGATTATCTTGATCTTGGTAGTTATTCCACAGTGTATACATATATCAGATCGTCACATTGTACGCTTTAAATATAGACAATTATATTTGTCAATTAAGTTGGGGAAAAAATTAATGTATTCAGGTAATGCTTTAATTGACTATTTGCTGCACGCCGCATACCTTGTAAAGTGCTATACATACCAACCTGTAAAGACCCCACATCCCTTCTTTCCAAGAGCTGCAGTCGGGTGGGGAGAGCAACGCTGAAGCAGATGTTTGTAAGATGCTATGACGGAGGCGTGTACAGAGAAAGTGAGCCTCTGGGGCAAATGTATAGTTTGCTTGGGACATCAGAAAGGTGGTGGAGGAAGAGAAGACAGACCGGAAGGCACAGCAGAGTTCATGAGGGGGGACAGACAGAGAGGGAATAGCAGTGTGAATTCAGAGGCCTGATGTGCAGGAAGCCAGCAGGAATAGGTCCTCCGGGGCCCACTGCCAGGCAAGCATTTGGGCCTAAGGAAATGCATGGCCGGGAATGACTCAGATTTGTGAGTTAAATAGGAGTGCTCGAGAGGCAGTGCGGAGAGTGGGTGTGAGTGCGGAGAGGGGGAACTCAAGGAGACCAGGGAGGAGTGGTCCGGGGAGAGATTATCGGGGCCTGTACCTGGACAGAGGCAGGGTGGAGAGGAAGGGCTGGGTGTGAGAGGTCTTCGGGATGACCTCCCTTTCTAAATTGCAGAGTGCCATAAAACGTAGGGACAAAACCAAATATCAATGCATGGAAATTAAATCTCACTACTCTTAACTTAAAAAAAAGAACTGGGACTTCCCTGGTGGTCCAGTGGTTAAGACTCTGCACTTTCAATGCAGGGGGCACGGGATCGATCCCTGGTTGGAGAACTAAGATCCCACATGCTGTGCAGTGCGGCCACAAAAAAAATAAAAAAAAAATTAAAAAAAGAACTATCTTATATGTGAACTATATGTCAATAAAAAGAAAAAAAAAAAGAACTGTCGATGCCTACAAGAGCAAGGATGAAGAAACATATCACTTCCCAAATCAGCAGTGAATATCTCTGAATGGTGGCATTTGAGGCAGTTTCGGTTTTATTTTGTTTTGTTTTTTCTTTTCCTTGCCACTATTTAAAATTTTGATGACAGCCATGTAGTACTTGTGCAGTTAGTACATGTATAAGGGAATGCCAGGTTGCCTTCATCTGTGTTTATCAAAAAGGACCATCTTAACAGCTTTGAGTCTTTCTGAGCCTTGACGTTTTGCTCACATATAAAAATGAACAAGGACTGAATATATTCAGTGATTAAATGGGAAATAAGAAAAAGAGGAAACCTTTCATCTTTGATGCTTTTATTTTCTAAATCAAACGATGACCCCAGTTGGAAGGAAATTGTAAATGATAAAACTGTGACTGTATTCCAACCGTGGCCCTAATCATGGGGCCGAGTAGAGCATTTCTTTAGCTTTTCTCAATGTTTTGGCAGGCACAGTTTTACAGAATGATGGACACTCTGCACACTTCCCCTGCTTTATAAATATTTAGTACCATGATTACTCATAAATCCAGGCATCGCTGTGGAACTTTTTTTTCCTGGCAGTCTGTTTTTTCATCTGGAATGACATTAAGATTCAGAAAGGACTGGCTGTCGTTTAGCTCTGTTATTTGGGAGATCTGTAGTTCTGTTTTTCTGTCCTTGTGCCAGGGCCCAGAACTTGTGGAATAGTATATTGATGTTCTTTTCACAATTGGAGTTATAACACTGAAAATTTCGGTTCCTAGTGGGGAACTTTTCTTTCTCCTTTTTTAACATCTTTATTGGAGTATAATTGCTTTACAATGGTGTGTTAGTTTCTGCTTTATAACAAAGTGAATCACCTATACATATACATACATCCGCATATCCCCTCCCTCTTGCGTCTCCCTCCCACCCTCCCTATCCCACCCCTCTAGGTGGTCACAAAGCACCGAGCTGATCTCCCTGTGCTATGCGGCTGCTTCCCACTAGCTATCTACCTTACGTTTGGTAGTGTATATATGTCCATGCCACTCTCTCACTTCGTCCCAGCTTACCCTTCCTCCTCCCCATGTCCTCAAATCCATTCTCTATGTCTGCGTCTTTATTCCTGTCCTGCCCCTAGGTTCTTCATAACCTTTTTTTTTTTTTTTTTAGATTCCATATATATGTGTTAGCATATGGTATTTGTCTTTCTCTTTCTGACTACTTCACTCTGTATGACAGACTCTAGGTCCATCCACTTCACTACAAATGACTCAATTTCGTTTCTTTTTATGGCTGAGTAATATTCCATTGTATATATGTGCCACATCTTCTTTATCCATTCATCTGTCGATGGACACTTAGGTTGCTTCTGTGTCCTGGCTATTGTAAATAGAGCTGCAATGAATACTGTGGTACATGACTCTTTTTGAATTATGGTTTTCTCAGGGTATATGCCCAGTAGTGGAATTGCTGGGTCGTATGATAGTTCTATTTTTAGTTTTTGAAGGAACCTCCATACCAACAGTGCAAGAGGATTCTCACACCCTGTCCAGTATTTATTGTTTATAGAGTTTTTGATGATGGCCATTCTGACTGGTGTGAGGTGATACCTCATTGTAGTTCTGATTTGCATTTCTCTAATGATTAGTGATGTTGAGCATTCTTTCATGTGTTTGTTGGCTGTCTGTATATCTTCTTTGGAGAAATGTCAATTTAGGTCTTCTGCCCATTTTTGGATTGGGTTGTTTGTTTTTTTGTTATTAAGCTGCATGAGCTGCTTATAAATTTTGGAGATTAATCCTTTGTCAGTTGCTTCATTTGCAAATATTTTCTCCTATTCTGAGGGTTGTCTTTTCGTCTTGTTTATGTTTTTCTTTGCTGTGCAAAAGCTTTTAAGTTTCATTAGGTCCCACTTGCTTTTTTTGTTTTTATATCCATTATTTTAGGAGGTGGGTCAAAAAGGATCTTGCTGTGATTTATGTCATGGAGTGTTCTGCCTGTGTTTTCCTCTAAGAGTTTTACAGTGTCTGGCCTTAAATTTAGGTCTTTAATCCATTTTGAGTTTATTTTTGTGTACAGTGTTAGGGAGTGTTCTAATTTCATTCTTTTACATGTAGCTGTCCAGTTTTCCCAGCACCACGTATTGAAGAGGCTGTCTTTTCTCCATTGTATATCCTTGCCTTCTTTGTCATAGATTAGTTGACCATAGGTGTGTGTGTTTACCTCTGGGCTTTCTATCCTGTTCCATTGATCTATGTTTCTGTTTTTGTGCCAGTACCATATTGTCTTGATTACTGTAGCTTTGTAGAGTAGTCTGAAGTCAGGGAGTCTGATTCCTCCAGCTCCGTTTTTTTCCCTCAAGTCTGCTTTGGCTATTCGGGGTCTATTGTGTTTCCATACAGACTTTAAGATTTTTTTGTTCTAGTTCTGTAAAAGATGCCACTGGTAATTTGATAGGGATTGGATTGAATCTGTAGATTGCTTTGGGTAGTATAGTCATTTTCACAGTATTGATTCTTCCAATCCAAAAACATGGTATATCTCTCCATCTGTTTGTATCATCTTTAATTTCTTTCATCAATGTCTTATAGTTTTCTGCATACAGGTCTTTTATCTCCCTAGGTAGTTTTATTCCTAGGTATTTTATTCTTTTTGTTGCAGTGGTAAATGAGAGTGTTTCCTTAATTTCTCTTTCAGATTTTTCATCATTAGTGTATAGGAATGCAAGAGATTTCTGTGCATTAATTTTGTATCCTTCTGCTTTACCAAATTCATGGATTAGCTCTAGTAGTTTTCTGGTGGCATCTTTAGGATTGTCTATGTATTGTACCATGTCATCTGCAAACAGTGACAGTTTTACTTCTTCTTTTCCAATTTGTATTCCTTTTCTTTCTTTTTCTTCCCTGATTGCCATGGCTAGGTCTTCCAAAACTATGTTGAATAATGGTGAGAGTGGACATCCTTGTCTTGTTCCTGATCTTAGAGGAAATGCTTTCAGTTTCTCACCGTTGAGAATGATGTTTGCTGTGGGTGTGTCATATGGCCTTTATTATGTTGAAATATGTTCCCTCTATGCCCACTTTCTGGAGAGTTTTTATGATAAATGGGTGTTGAATTTTGTCAAAAGCTTTTTCTGCATCTATTGAGATGATCATATGGTTTTTATTCTTCAATTTGTTAATATGGTTTATCACATTGATTGATTTGCATATATTGAAGAATCCTTGCATCCCTGGGATGAATCCCACTTGATCATGGTGTATGGTCTTTTTAATGTGTTGTTGGATTCTGTTTGCTAGTATTTTGTTGAGGATTTTTGCATCTATTTTCATCAGTGATATTGGTCTATAATTTTCATTTTTGTAGTATCTTTGTGTCGTTTTGGTATCAGGGTGATGGTGACCTCATAGAATGAGTTTGGGAGTGTTCCTTCCTCTGTAATGTTTTGGAAGAGTTTGAGAAGGATGGGTGTTAGCTCTTCTCAAAATGTTTGATAGAATTCACCTGTGAAGCAATCTGGTCCTGGGCTTTTTTTTGTTGGAAGATTTTTAATCACAGTTTCAATTTCATTACTTGTGATTGGTCTGTTCATATTTTCTATTTCTTCCTGGTTCAGTCTTGGAAGGTTATACCTTTCTAAGAATTTGTCCATTTCTTCCAGGTTGTCCATTTTATTGGCATAGAGTTGCTTGTAGTTGTCTCTTATGATGCTTTGTATTTCTGTGGTGTCTGTTGTAACTTCTCCTTTTTCATTTCTAATTTTATTGATTTGAGTCCCCTTCCTCTTTTTCTTGATGAGTCTGGCTAATGGTTTATCAATTTTGTTTATCTTCTCAAAGAACCAGCTTTTACTTTTATTGATCTTTTCTATTGTTTCCTTCATTTCTTTTCCATTTATTTCTGATCTGATCCTTATGATTTCTTTCCTTCTGCTAACTTTGGGGGGTTTTTTTTGTTCTTCTTTCTCTTATTGCTTTAGGTGTAAGGTTATGTTGTTTATTTGAGACGATTCTTTTTTCTTGAGGTAGGATTGTATTGCTATATACTTCCCTCTGAACTGCTTTTGCTGCGTCCCATAGGTTTAGGGTCCTCGTGTTTTCATTGTCATTTGTTTCTAGGTATTTTTTGGTTTCCTCAGGAATCTCTTGGTTATTAAGTAGTGTATTGGTTAGCCTCCATGTGTTTGTATTTTTTAGAGATTTTTTTCCTGTAATTGATATCTTGTCTCACAGCGTTGTGGTCGGAAAAGATGCTTTATTCGATTTCAATTTTCTTAAATTTACCAAGGCTTGACTTGTGATCCAAGATATGGGCTATCCTGGAGAATGTTCCATGAGCACTTGAGAAGAAAGTGTATTCTGTTGTTTTTGGATGGAATGTCCTATAAATATCAATGAAGCCCATCTTGTTTAATGTATCATTTGAAGCTTGTGTTTACTTATTTATTTTCATTTTGGATGATCTGTCCATTGGTGAAAGTGGGGTGTTTAAGTCCCCTCCTATGATTGTGTTACTGTCGATTTCCACTTATGGCTGTTAGCATTTGCCTTATATATTGAGGTGCTCCTATGTTGGGTGCATAAATATTTAGATTTGTTATATCTTCTTCTTGGATCGATCCCTTGATCATTACGTAGTGTCCTTCTTTGTCTCTTGTAATAGTCTTTATTTTAAAGTCTATTTTGTCTGATATGAGAATTGCTACTCCAGCTTTCTTTTGATTTCCATTTGCATGGAATATCTTTTTCCATCCCCTCACTTTCAGTCTGTATGTGTCCCTAGGTCTGAAGTGGGTCTCTTGTAGACAGCATATATATGGGTCTTGTTTTCCTTACCATGTAAGGAAAGCTGCCCCATTTTGCAAATAATGGTACAACCATTATTTAGATTCATATCTATTCTCATTGGTTTTGATACTTAGCTCTAGTCCTTTTGGGTCATGACTTCCTCACTCTTGTGCTGTTAAATTTCTGACTTGTGCAGGTCTTGGGTCCCTGAGACAGAGGTGTCTGGGGCCAGAGGAGTAGCTATCCTCCCCTTCCTCTGCCATCTTCCATCAGGCAGCATTTCCTAGGTTGGATTCTCTTCACCAAGCATCACCTGTCCAGTGATTAGCAACAGTTTCCCCAAACATCCCGTTGAAATGTTAGGGTGCCTGTAGTCATGGTTGTCAGCCGGGAGGGTTTTCTTCTTCCTCTGAGTTTTCACGGATGAGGAACTGCACTGGGGGCTGCTAACCAGATGCCATTTTAAACCCTCATTTTAGCTTTCCTCCCCTCACAACTGAGAGACAGAATATGTTTATGAATATATGCAGAAAATCTCTCCTGATTTCATCAAGATAAGCAGTTTCTTAAATGAGGAGAATATCTTCATTTAAGAATACGTGAGGAAAAATGTTAAATTTGGAATCTTCAGACGCTTAGGAACAAGCTATGAGGAGACGGATGCCCACAGGATGGGAGGGTCATCTTCTCAGAGGGATGACAGTTCCTAAGGAATCTCTGGGCTGTTCCCGGTGCCACTATATTTCCTGGCACTGCGCACAGCTCTTGGGGTCCCGTGCCTACATGGCTTTGCCATGAGGCTGCCCTCTCTGCAGCCTTGTGTCCTGTAGGACAGGATGCCAGAGACCGTGAAGGAGAATAGGAATTAGCTCTAAATGCTGCAGCAATTATGGGATGGTTTCCTTTTGTAGGCAGCCAAGTCGCTAGTGCTTGGTGGTGTCCTGAACAAATTGTTCTCTGTCCTGAGCAGTGGGATGGGGTTCACCGGCCTGGAAGATGATCACCCAAAGGTATTTGTTTGTCTTTTCTCCTCTGCGTGCCCCAGTGCCCTGTTAGGTGATTAGGAAGCACCAATCACAAGAAAATGAGCTTTTCCTCCCCGGAGCGCAGTGACCCATCACCTGCATAGATTTGAGTGGAGCCCATGCAGTGCACAGTCAAGGAGACTGTCCTCATGGGAAGCAGCCCTGTGCAAACTTGCCCACGGGAGCTGCAGGTCGTGCTTGAAAATGCAACACAGCCTGTGCCGGAGCTTCTCCCAAGTCTCACATTTATGCTTCTGGATCACTGGTGTAGCTGCTGGAGAAAGGCGGTGGCAGTGTCCCCTGGACATCAGGAGGGGAACCGAAACTGCCTCGGGGATCCCCGATCCCTTCAGGGACCAGCAGAGATGAGCTGCATTCTAATTCTGAACTACATAGGTTGCTGGCATAAAATACATTCATGTTTGCTTGTTGAGGAAATTAAAGCATAGAAAACTGAATTACATCTAATATCAAATCTTAGCCATTTTTTTTTCCTGGTCAACAACTTACATGACAAGCAGAATAGAATACCTCCGTGAGACCTGTCTGTCTTCAGGTGCTTACTATGCAGTGTTGTGGAGCAGACAGACAGACAGACAGGTGGAGGTGATTTTGTAATATAGTGTAGTGAGTGCCAGGGTAGGGATAAATAGAGGGTACCCCGGGAGCACGAGGGAGGGGTGTCTCACTATGATGGAATGGGGGGCAGAGAAGCTTCTTGAAGGTGAACCTTGAAGGATACAGAGGAGTTATGCAGGCAGGTAAGGAACAGAGGGCATCCCAGGTAGAAGGTACAGCTTAGAGATACTGCTGGGGAGACACAAATAGCTCAGTTTGACTGGAACCTTTTGAAGAAGGTATAGCTATAGAAGGTACACAGGAGCCCCAGGGCAAGAGCTCTGTGTGCAGAACTCATTTTGGTTTTCCTAGACTTAGTCAGAGCTGCAAATACATACTTAATAAGAATAATGTGCTTCATTTATTTTCTTCCCTTTGTACCCTTTTGGTCGAATACGCGTCGTTAATAAGCCAGGGTGGGATAAAGGAACAAGTGGCATTTAGCTACACATGTAGTTAAGCCAAAATATGTGCAGAATACTGCTCTAGGTGCTACGGGTGTTAGAAAAACACTCGTAAAACTAGTGAAATTTTATCATATGCTTCCTGCCATCTGAAATAGCTCACGATCTAAATGGGGATCTGATTTTTTTCAGTGACATACCCTTTTGGAAATTTGTGTGTGTGTGTGTGTGTGTGTGTGTGTATGTTTGTATGTGTTTTTGCTTATATTTACACATATCAGTCATTTGCTCTCAGACTTTAAAGGGCATCAGAGTCACATGGAGGGTTTTTAAAATGGTTTTCTGGGATCTACCCTCAGTACTTCTGATGCAGTATATTTGAGGTGGGGTCCAAGAATGTGTGTTTCTAGGTGATGCTAAGACTGCGGGTTGAGGGACCACTGGTATAAATGCAGCAAAATGAAAAAGTTCAGGTGTATGAGAGGCAAAGAGTTAAGGCCTAATTGAGGAGGAAAAGGTGAATCAGAGGTTAATGTTGTACTTGCTTTTATAGGAGGAGAGAGAAGTCAGGTTGTCCTGCGTGATCCAGGAGGGCATGTTGGCTTGAAGAGATGGTGTATAGAAAACAAGTGGAGGAGAAGTTTTGCTTAAAGGGGCGATAAGCTAGTCATCACAGTTGATGTAGAGAATTCCTGGTTACGAAATAAGGAAGACATTAACAGAGGATATTAGATTGGGAAGGAAGGGTGAATGAAATGTCTAAAAGGGTCTTTAACCAAGCAAGAATGATTGTATCTTAAATATTAGTCACAGGAAATCACTGTAGGAACCTCAGAAGCAATAAGATCGAGCTTAACAAAATATTCTCCAAATCCTGAGTTGGATAAACAGAGGCTGGGAAAACCCAGAAGCACTAAGACAAGCAGAAGTCTGCTGTATTTTTCTAGGTGTAAGGTGATGAAGCCTTATGCCCAGCTTTTCTTGTGGAATTACTAGTAGAAGTAAAATTGAAAAAACACAGATGAAACTATGGAGAACTTATAACTTAATAAGGCAGGCAAGACACATCTTCCTCCCTCCCTCCCTCCCTCCCTTCCTTCCTTCCTTCCTTCCCTCTTTCCTTCCTTCCTCCCTCTCTCCCTCCCTCCTTCCCTTCCTTCCTTCCCTCTTTCCTTCCTTCCTCCCTCCCTTTCTTCCCCTTTCATTTTTTCTAAATACCATTCTCCACATATTCTCAGTGCTTAATAAATTGTTGATTGAGAAAATAAATAACCTACAGGTTACTTCCAAAAACATTTTCAGCCTCTCTTTTCTTATCCAAAACATGGGGATTACGTAGCAAGCCTACCTCTGGGTATAACACAGATAAAATAATTGGTATAAAGTGCTTTCATCGTCTAAAAGTCTGAATATAATTATTATTGCTAACGACAGAATAAGAGATCAAGTTCTCGTCGTGTGGATTTAAATTGGTTCAGAGAAGGGAAATTTGTGCAGATTCCCTTCATAGAAAGGAGTTAATGGGGAGCCTCAGGAATTGGCGCCTAGCGTCTGAAGTAATTAGTTGGCGAAAACTAGCTATAGCTCATCGAAGTAGCTGATGGCACAGAATTATGTAGGCTAGTGAAAACCACGGAGAATTCTACAAGATATTCCAGAAGGGTCTCATCAAACAGTATGACCGGAAAATAGGACAGCAGCTCCATTTTAACGAAGACAAACGACTTGCCTAGAAAAGGAAATAGTTTCAGTTTCCTCAGCACGTTGATTAACCAAGAGAGATTAGAGGAAACAGCGGCGTGTGGTTGATACAGACACCGGAATGCTAAGGTACCATATTCATTCATTTGTCCGTTCACTGGATTATTCACTCAGAGCACACTTCCTGACTGTCTGTGTGTCACGTACGTGTGCTAAACACCAGGGGGAGTGGGGAACGAAAGTCAACCAGACACAGTCCAGTCCCGTTCTGTAAGCTAGCTCACAGCCCAGTGAGGGGGATGGGAAGGTAAACACGTGAGGCTGCGAAACCACCACGAGTACTTAGGTTAGTTTTTTTAACTGCTGTGTAACTAATCACAGAAGTGACTTAGAACAACACACCTCTCTCCCAGTTTCCATGGCTTGGGAGTCTGGGCACAAGACTCAGAGTCGGGTCTTGGCTAGCTGCATCCTCACCTGGGGGCTCAACTGGGGGTGGGGGGAGAATCCGTTTCCACGCTCACTTAGGTTGTTGGCAGGATGTATTTCCTGGGGCTATTTGATGGGGGTCCCAGCTTTTGGCTCGCTCTTGTCTGGAGGTCACCTTCAGCTTCTAGACGCCACCTACATTCCCTTGACACACGGGCTTGTCCAGCACGACCACTTACCTCCTCAGATTAGCAAGGAGAGTCTCTTCTTCCAGTCAAGGATGGAGATTGACATAACATAACCTAACCTTGAAAGTGATATGTCGTCACCTTTGCCATCTTCTGTGGCTTATAAGCCAGTCCCAGGCGCCACCTGCACTCAAAGGTGAAGGGGTTACACAGGGCATAAGCAATAGGAGGTGGAAATTATGGGGGTGAGGTCGCCCTGTGGACCTGTCTGCCGAGTAATACACTACAGGCTTCCTAGCAGAGAACACATCTGAGACAAATACATTCGAAGAGTTATCAGATACCTATTAACCCGCTTTTCTTGGCACTTGAGTTACATCCATGGCGTGCATGTTCAATTTAAGAAAAAAGTGGAGAATTAAATCTTTGAGAAGTGGTTACTATAATTTAAAACAGATTTACACTCCCATTTCTTGATCCAAAGATTTCAGCTCTTTACACAGATATTTTAAAACAAAAATGACCAGACAATTCATATTATAGACCATCATGTAGCCAACCTTAGCAGCTGTCTTTATTTTAGAATTGCACAGTGTTTGCCATTTCTGAACCAAGAACCATTAGGGTTTGGTAGACATGCCAGGAGAAAAATGTTTACTTGGAAACTTGAGATAAATAAATTATCCAACAAGAAAGGCTAGTTACCTCCTATGCAAATATGGCTAAACGTCCATATGGAGATAATAGTATTTGGCTTGTCGTGGTCACATTTCTTGGGGTAGCAGACTGGAGTGCCCTGATTGTACACAGGCCTGAGTTCATTGGTCTCCTGTCTGTACTATGGGAAACACAAAAATCTCTGTGTTGCAGGATTGTTTTAAGGGTGAAAGATCATTTATGCAGAGTGCCTAGCACTGTATAGGATATTTCAAGTATGCAGTGCATGTTTGGTGAATGAATGGATGGATGAACAAATAACTTGATGAATTATTATTGTGGGGCAGTTTTCACTCAGGGTAGAAAAACCAATGAGATAGCAAACCAAGGACTAGCAGGTAACAACAGTTGTTGCGAATACTCTTGTTAACTTTAGCAAGGTGGCTCTAAGACCCATTATATGTTAAAAAAAAATCCAAATAAAGCCTATATATCATGAGGTCAAAGCTGAATCTATTACTCAGCTGATTCTAAGCCACATTCATTAACCATCAATGAAGTACATTCAAGAAAGAAGTAATGTGGGCTTCCCTGGTGGCGCGGTGGTTGGGGGTCTGCCTGCCGGTGCAGGGGATACGGGTTCGTGCCCCAGTCCAGGGGGATCCCACATGCCGTGGAGCGGTTGGACCCGTGGGCCATGGCTGCTGAGCCTGCGCGTCCGGAGCCTGTGTTCCGCGGCGGGAGAGGCCGCAGCAGTGAGGGGCCCACGTACCGCAAAAAAAAAAAAAAAAAAAAGAAAGAAAGAAGTCATGTTCATCTAAGAAGCCTGTGATATCATTTATGTTAAAGCCATGGTTGTCACCTTACAATAGACATCAACTCCTCTCCTTGGAGAACTCCTATAGCTGATAAAATAAAGGCTACCAGCTAGCTGATTGTGTGTGATTTCTGCAGTCACAGTTATCTGTCAGAGCCACAATCTGAAATCAGACACTTCCTGTCTTCCTGGTCATCTAGTTGTAAAAGGAGAATTTTATATGCATAATTCTGATATTCACCATGTCTCAGTTGTCACCAATGAATCTTCCTTAAAGACTAGTGCGAAATAATCGCCACAGAATAAATAACTTCTGAGATGTTAGGATAGGAGTTTCCTGAAAGTATGACCGGGATGCTTTCATTTTTCTTATCTGGGAGCCTTCATGTGTGAAGGGAAAGTACCTTATATGCTTCGGAGGCTGATCATTTGTGTGACCTTGGAAGCATCCCCTAACCCTCTGCATTTCAAGTCTACACACACAGAATGTGAGTTGTACCAGATGAGCTCCATAGTGCCTTGCACTTCAATAGTCCAAAGTTCTTTCTAAGTTGGCTGATTTGGACCAATCGGCAGTTCCGGTGGGTCTTGCCACTTCAGTGTACTGCAGTAGTGCAGGCCAAACGGAAGCTCAGTTGTCTGGTTAGACAGGGCAGGCTCATTGCCTTGTCATTACCATTCACCTGTTAACAGCCTAAAGACATAGTTTAAAAACTCACATTTCTGGGTTATTTGTAGTGAGGTGGATGGACCTAGGGTGTGTCATACAGAGTGAAGTAAGTCAGAAAGAGAAAAACAAATACCGTATGCTAACACATATATATGGAATCTAAAAAAAAAAAAAAGTTTCTGAAGAACCTAGGGGCAGGACAGGAATAAACACACAGACATAGAGAAAGGACTTGAGGACACGGGGAGGGGGAAGGGTAAGCTGGGACGAAGTGAGAGAGAGGCATGGACATATATACACTACCAAACGTAAAATAGATAGCTAGTGGGAAGCAGCCGCATAGCACAGGGAGATCAGCTCGGTGCTTTGTGACCACCTGGAGGGGTGGGATAGGGAGGGTGGGAGGGAGACGCAAGAGGGAGGAGATATAGGAATGTATGTATATGTATAGCTGATTCACTTTGTTATACAGCAGAAACTAACACACCATTGTAAAGCAATTATACACCAATAAAGATGTTAAAAAATAAAATAAAATAAAATAAAAGCTCACATTTCCAGTTCTGCATGACAGACTCTAACTGCTAAGTTTAACTAACTGCCCTCAAATGCACAGTCATTTATTTTCCTCGGAAACAAATGAGCCGGTTCAACTCCTACCCCGTCCTGGTTCCATCCTGGCTGCCGGGCACACCGTCTCTCAGCCTCCCTACCTGAGCCCCTTCTTGCCCAGCGTTACAACTGCAAATGCTCTGAAAGGGAATCCGGGGACTCCCGGTGCACAGCGCTTTCCTGCTGCGGGCTTCCATCTCCTGGAGGGGAAGGTGGCGGGCACTAGGCTCCCTCCGTCCCAGCACTGTCTCCAGCTCTACTGCTGCCCTGATGCCAGGGCCTTGGTCCCATCTTGCCCATTCTCTAGTTTTCCCCTGGCTCTTGCTGAGTGAGCATGGTCTCCCCCTGCCCACCCATCCCGCCACTTCTCCCTCCCGCTTACTTCCTCTTCTTCCTCCTCCCCTTCTTCCTTTTTGGTTTTCTTTAACAGCCTTTCACCTGAGTTGGAAAAGGATCAGGTGACGACACTGTGTCTTTTAACATTTTGGAGACTCTGGGTTTTACCTGGTAGGAAGGAAAATAGAAGGTTGTAATGCCAATCTGTACTCTCGGTTGCTCAGTCAAGGAGTTTTAAGAGCAAAAAGAGTATCAAGGTGGCTGGAAGAAGACCCAGCCATGGGCACCTAAAAGAATCGAATCTTCCCCGTTCAAAAGGCATTGAAGGGTGGCAAATAGAGGCACATTCAGATGTTGGAGGTCAGATTATTATTATTGTTTCTTCCAACCCTGGCTTTGCTCTCCCATTGTTCACTGGATCTGGCTAGAAAAATTAGGGAGAAACAATATCACTGAGTTTTGTAGACCCTCTTAATAGAAAATAAACTCTTAGTTGTGAGCATTTAAGGTTTATGGAGAACTAAGTTTTCAGCATGGATTTCCATCATGAAGTACATCGCTGTTAAATATCTGAGCTCATTTGTTTGGTTACTCTTGAATTTGCAAATGCTTCCAGTGTTTGAAAACATGAACTAATCCGTACAATCATTTTACATATCTTTCTCATAATATTGCAGAGGTTTATAGTCTTACTGGAAATATAAACGAATCAAAAGGCCGTCATCTCATGCATTATTAAACATAGGAAATCCTACCACTGGCTAAATTAATTAACCATTAACCTTCTTACAACACCATGTGTCAGGAATCAATTTCATAAGTGATACACTTTTGCAATGATAGTGCAAAATGGGATTTCTGCACAGCTAATGCCAGATAAAAAGCCACGTGTTGGGATGTTGCTAGATACTTGTGTAGGAAAAGCAGTGCATGAAAAGAATTCAAATTACCTACCATCCTGCCACATGCTACAGCTGTTGCTTACATAGTATATTTAATTGACGTCCAACTTGAAATCACTTAATATGGCTGAGCTGGATTGGATTTTATGTGTTAACTATTACGTATAGTGAAATATTCCGCTGTTTTGGTGTTTCTGCTTCTTAATTCGTAACCCTCATGGCTACCCCTTATGTTTTGAATCTATAATTTCTTAAGAAACTGATCATTTCAAAAAGAGAGAAAGTAGCTATTGGTATAAAGACGTAAGTCACTTTCAAATAGCCCCTTTCATCAGGGTAAGGGGAAAAGAAGGTAAGTTTAACTGATGTCAACTCCTGTTGATGGAATGAAATCCCAAGAGTGAGCATTCTGAACACATATGGATGTGTAACAAAAGACCTGGACCTATTTTTTAAAATTCCGGTTTCATCCCTCTGAATTGTAAGGATGAATTCTCGTGGTTAGGAAGGTTGAGAAACATAAAATATAATACCATCACAAGGGTTTATAAGATTTGAAAGGTTTACCTATATTTGATGAAACTGTACTTCATCTGATAGTACTAAGCATGCGTTTTCAGCCTTGAAGTGATGTGTGGGTGTCTGTAACATCCCAATAGGAAAAAGAAGACTTGAGAGAACTGTGGGGTTTGAGGATCAGACTTTCATTAAGAGGAGCTGATAGCATTTGGTCTTTCCATATGTCTATATAATTTGTAGTACCCTTGGCAAAATAGAAGCACATAAAATAAGTCCAGTGCATTTGATCTTATCTGAAAACAAAGCAGAGCCATCGTGTCTCCTTTTTCAGCCAGGAATTACACTTCACTGCCTCGGCACATAAACTGTGCCCTCCTGGGAAGAGCAGAATTGAGTGAAAAGTCTAGGATAGGGTCGTAAAGTGGCTGACTCAGGACAGATGTACTCTAAGAAAAGATTCCAATATTTGATCTTCAAATTATAAAATCAGTATCGAATTGTGGAAAACGTGTGTGATAGAGGAAAACCCACCAGTAATTCTAGCTGCGTAAGTCGGTTATGTGTGCGTGTGCATATATGGGGTTTTTGTGTACACATATCTCTATGATTGTAATCATAGTGTAATATAACTTGATTTCTGCTATTACCCACTTAATGGTGCATTGTAAGAAGGGCATTATTAAAGATACTTAACAACTGGTACAGCACAGGCGTTGACACAGGAGTCATGGGCAGTAGCTAATCAGAGTGGACACCAGCCATAAACAGCCACTCACCCGGACCCGTGCACACTGGCTAAGTACCGTTCTTATCCGTTGCTGAAGAGTCTTCACGACGCAAACGTTAATGACTGAATTAACCACAGTTACCTAGCCCTTGCCCTATTGTTAATAATTTAGGGGCCTACCATGTTTTAATGTTATAATCATGCAATGAACAAATTATGTTAAAGTATTTATAAGAATTGGATTATAAACGGTTATAAACTTGATTAGTTTGTGGCTGAAAAGAATAAATCCTACATGAATTAGGAGTTCATGGGTGGCAGTATAGGTTCCAACACTGCTTTACCCTATGCTCCTGAATATGTCACGTTAATATATTAATATATCTTGAAACAGCTGTCTATGTTGACGTTTCAGTCTACCAAATGAAAGTGATTCCTGTTATTGAAAAAGGCTGTCAGAGTTATACAATACAGGGCACTGAAGCGCTCATTACAAACAAAGAGATCTAGAAAGGTGTCAGATGATGGGGGGTTGGGGCAGGGGAAGAGCACGGATTTGGAACCTGGGTCTGAATCCTGGCTTTACCTCTTACTGGCTGTGTGACGTTGAGCTGGTCACTAGCTGCTCTGAGCTTCCCTCTCTTCAAATGGAAACAGCACTTCCCCTGCCTACTTTGGGGTTACTCTGATGACACAAGCAGAGAGTCTCATAAACTCCCAAGTTTGGAATGAGAAGGATTATTATTTAGTTGATGCAGAACATCTGTACTGATATCTTCTAAAAATGATTCTGAAGTTCTGTGAACCTAGAAAACTATAGAAGAACAAAAACAAACATCCATCTACTCGGCACGCAGAATGAGAAAATCTGAAGTTTTGCCAAATTTCAGATCGCTTTTGAAAGAAATAAATCAGTCCCAATCCACACCCCTCTCCCCTCCCCACCGAGGCACCCTGGAGTCTGATACTGACAAATACACTTCTAAGACTTTCATCCCTGAGATAACGTGTGCCTGTGAGGAACATCAAGTATTGTGTCTTTAAATACTAGGTAATGATATCAAAATGCTCTGCATTCTGTGACTTACTCATCGTCCGTGAGGTTCACTCACGTTCACACGCACAGCCCTGCATCACTCATTTTCATGACTGCAGTGGAACTCCGCCTTGAACTCCACTGTGTGTGCTCTGTCCCACTGCTCTTGGGCGTTTGGGCTTATTCCTAGTGCAGAGCTATGATAGCCCATACTGTCCTGAGCGTGCCTGCGCACGTGTCCTGGTGCACGTGTGTGAATGTCTCTCTAGCTCAGGAGGTGGAATTGTTCGGTCACACACACACCTCCGTATCTCCACCCTTACTAAATTAGAGCAAAATACCCTCAGATACCTTGTTCTAACAATTTGCATCCTCCCTTCATCAGTGTATAAGAGTTCCAGTGTCAGAACTTCCCTGGTGGTCCAGTGGTTAGGACTCCGGTCTTCTAATGCAGGGGACCCGGGTTCGATCCCTGGTCGGGGAACTAAGTTCCCACATGCTGCACGGTGTGGCCAAAAAAAAAAAAAAAAGAAGTTCCAGTTTCTCCACATACTCACTCATACTTGGTGTTTTTCCCTTTTTAATTTTAATAGTACCTTGAAGTGAAAAATGGGTCCACAAATAAATATTGGGGTTTTATTTGATTTAGAAAATGATAATATTTTGGTTTCAGTATTGAACTGTGGTAACCAAACTAAATACCTGCTGTGAAAAGATAGCAAGTGCCCATGACCTTGGGTTCTGAGGCTGATGGAGGCCCAGCTGCACTGCCTCTCCCGGCCATGAGTGCCGCAGGCTTCAGACATCTCTTTCGGTCCTGGAGGGACTGACTTTCCCAGATCAGGAGGAATACATGAAATACTGTGTGTGGCCGCTAGTCAAAATCAGCAGAGTTAGAGGCAGAAATCTGCATTTCCGACGGACCCCCAGGGTGAATCTTCACACCTAGGTTTGCTCTTCAAATGAGGTAGGAAAGATCAGTGGTGGACGTAGGTCCATCACCATTAATTCAGAAAGTTTGTTAAAGGGTCTAAGAGACAAGATAAAAACAGAGAAAGAAGTTCCAAGGAAACCTGAAAAGCCAGGTTAAGTGTCTCTGACTTTTAGAAACTGAACTCTGACTCCTGGCGTGAGTGCCTCCGCATGGTGGATTCTAACCTCTCTGCCTTGCTGAGGACAGCACATGCCAGCACCCAGGCACAAGCAAAACCCTTCACTCCCTCACGTGTCTCTGCTCCCGGGAGGCGGGACACTGATCCCTGGGAGGGACCCCCTACAAATGGATCGAAAGGCCACCAATTCTAGAGGACCTGCTAAACAGCAGGCACTGGTGCTTTTCACGTATTTTCTTATTTAATCCTCAGGATGATTCCACAAGGTAAGTTATTCCTTCCTTTTTGCCAGTTAGAAAGCAGGAAATGGCAGAGCCAGGGCTGAGCCTAGGTCGGTCTGGGAAGCTTGAAATCACTGCTGTCTTTCCATACCCTGGCAGCATCAGGACCACAGAGGCAACTAGATCAGGAAAGAAAAGTCTGTAGCAGTTCAGGAGAGCTGTCTTTTGTCAAGCAAGGAAACCACAGAAGAAAAAATACCTCTTTGGCTTCTGTCACACTCAGGGAACCTCAAAGTGAGGGGGGCTTCTGCCTCTTCTTCCTCTCTCTGTCCACTGGTTCACACACACACTGTGCCCACCTCTCGAGAAAGGATGACGCAGGGCAAAGAGAAAAATAAGTCATTCCAGCTGGCTGGCTCCCATATCTGCCCTGGCCTCCTCACCCCCAAACTTCCTCATGTTTTGCCCTGGGTCTTTGCCAGATGATTTTTGAATTCTTTAAATTTCAAGACGCTCAGGAAACTCACTGTCCGAGGGTGGCAGTAATGAGAAGGAACGATGGGTCCAGGTCTGTTCTTCAGTGCATCCGGCCCATCCTCCATGCTGCCACCTCCAGAGGAGACACACTAGCCAGAGGACACAAGAGGAACCAGCAGACCCCAGATAATGTGGAAAGCTCCATTTGATAGAGCAGCAGTTTGCAAATAACCAAAATGACCGATGATACGAGATGTATTAAACAAAATTAATGCACAGAAATCTCTTGCATTCCTATACACTCAACATCAAAAAGAGAAATTAAGGAAACAATCCCATTCACCACTGCAACAAAAAGAATAAAATACCTAGGAATAAACCTACCTAAGGAGGTAAAAGACCTGTACTCAGAAAACTATAAGACACTGATGAAAGAAGTTAAAGATGATACAAACAGATGGAGAGATATACCATGTTCTTGGATTGGAAGAATCAACATTGTGAAAATGACTGTACTACCCAAAGCAATCTACAGATTCAGTGCAATCCCTATCAAATTACCAGTGGCATTTTTTACAGAACTAGAACAAAAAATCTTAAAATTTGTATGGAGACACCAAAGACCCCGAATAGCCAAAACAGTCTTGAGGGAAGAAAACGGAGCTGGAGGAATCAGACTCCCTGACTTCAGACTGTACTACAAAGCTACAGTAATCAAGACAATATGGTACTGGTACAAAAGCAGAAATATAGATCAATGGAACAGGATAGAAAGCCCAGAGATAAACTCACAGAACATATGGTCACCTTATCTTTGATAGAGGAGGCAAGAATATACAATGGAGAAAAGACAGCGTCTTCAATAAGTGGTGCTGGGAAAGCTGGACAGCTACATGTAAAAGAATGAAATTAGAACACTCGCTAACACCATACACAAAAATAAACTCAAAATGGATTAAAGACCTAAATGTAAGACTGGACACTATAAAAGTGTTAGAGGAAAACATACGAAGAACACTGTTTGACATAAGTCACAGCAAGATCTTTATTGACCCACCTCCTAGAGTAATGGAAATAAAAACAAAAAGAAACAAATGGGACTTAACGAAACTTAAAAGCTTTTGCACAGCAAAGGAGACTACAAACAAGACGAAAAGACAACCCTCAGAATGGGAGAAAATATTTGCAAACGAATCAATGGACAAAGGATTAATCTCCAAAATTTACAAGCAGCTCATGCAGCTCAATATTAAAAAAAACAAACAACTCAATCCAAAAATGGGCAGAAACCTAAATAGACATTTCTCCAAAGAAGACATACAGATGGCCAAGAGGCACATGAAAAGCTGCTCAACATCACTAATCATTAGAGAAATGCAAATCGAAACTACAGTGAGGTATCATCTCACACCGGTTAGAATGGCCATCATCAGAAAATCTACAAACAACAAATGCTGGAGAGGGTGTGGAGAAAAGGGAACCCTCTTACCCTGTTGGTGGGAATGTAAATTGATACAGCCACTATGGCAAACAGTGTGGAGGTTCCTTAAAAAACTAAAAATAGAATTACCATATGACCCAGCAATCCCACTACTGGGCATATACCCAGAGAAAACCATAATTCAAAAGACACATGCACCCCAATGTTCATTGCAGCATTATTTACGATAGCCAGGTCATGGAAGCAACCTAAATGCCCATCGACAGACGAGTGGATAAAGAAGATGTGGTACATATATACGATGGAATATTACTCAGCCATAAAAAGGAACAAAATTGGGTCATTTGTAGAGGTGTGGATGGATCCAGAGACTGTCATACAGAGTGAAGTAAGTCAGAAAGAGAAAAACAAATCTCGTATATTAATGCATATACGTGGGATCTAGAAAAATGGTACAGATGAACCGGTTTGCAGGGCAGAAGTTGAGACACACACGTAGAGAACAAACATATGGACATCAAGGGGGGAAAGTGGTGGGGGGGTGGGCGTTGGGGTGGGATGACTTGGGAGATTGGGATTGACATGTATACAGTGATGGGTATAAAATTGATAACTAATAAGAACCTGCTGTATAAAAAATAAATAAAATACAATTCAAAAATTCAAAAAAAAAAAACAGATTGTGTGATGGAATACTGCATAGCTTTAAAAATGATGTTACAGAGCATTACCGTGGAGAAGGTTCGTGATTGTTACTGAAAAGTTCAGGTGATACAATCCTAATTTTGTGTTTTAAAAGTTTATGTATACATGTGTTATATATGTGTGTGTGTGTAAACTTTAAAATACACATCTATAAATGTAAACTTTTTTACACAAAAACAAGACTGGACGGACATATAGCAAAAATTAGTGAGTAGTTTTATAGTAAGTTTTGGATTTATTTTAATAGTCTGTATATACCTAAGGAGCATGTATGGGTACACACATACATACTCCAAACTTAAATGTAAAACCTAAAACTATTAGGAAAAAAATAGGAAAAAATCTTTAAGACCTAGGACTAAGCAAAGAATTTTTAGAGTAGACATCAAAAGCATGGTCCATCAAGGAAAAAGTAGGTAACATGCAAGTTAAAACAACAGTGTGGTCACTTTACACACCTATCAGAATGACTAAAATGAAAAATAGTGACAACACCAAATGCTGATGAATGCAGGAAAAACTAGGCAACTCATACCTTGCTGGAGGGAAGATAAAATGGTACAGCCACTCTGGAAAAGGTTGGCAATTCCATGTACAGCTAGCCATTCGATTACCATACAACCCAGCAGTTGTACTCCTGGGCATTTATCCCACAGCAATGAAGTTTTATGTTCACACAAAAAAACTGTGTATGAACGTTCATAGCAGCTTTCCGTGTAATAGCCACAAACTTGTGGAAACAACCCACAAGTCCTTCAGTAAACAATTAAATAACTTTGGTCTGTCCATACTGTGGAATACTACTCAGCAGCTGAAAAGAACACATTGTTGATACACAATACATATCAACCTGTGAATCTCGAGGTGTTGTTGAGTGAGAAAAGCCAAGCCCAAAAGGTTATATATTGTATGATTCCATTTGTATAACCTTCTTGAGAAGACAAAATTATAGAAATGGAGAACAGATTTGTAAACAGTCCAAGGGGTTGTGGCTGGAAGATGAGGAGGTGGGAGGAAGATGGGTGTGGTTATGAGAGGGATGCTGTGGTCTCTCTCTCTCACACACACACACACACACACGAATGAATATAGGTAAAACTAGGGAAATCTGAACAAGATTGTCTCAGTGTCCATATCCTGGTTGTTATATTGTATTAGAATTTCCCAAGACATTATTCTTGGGGGAAACTGGGTGTAGGGTATGCAGGATCTCTCTGTGTTATTTCTTATGAGTGCATGTGAGCCTACAATGATCTCAAAATAAAAAGTTTGATTGAAAACATTATATAATGTTTTTTTCAACTGAGTAATTTTGTCTTTTTTTTTTTTTATTGGAGTATAATTGCTTTACAATGTTGTGTTAGTTTCTGCCACACAGCAAAGTGAATCAGCCGTACACATATACACATCGCCTCCGTCTTGGACCTCCCTCACCGCCCCCATCCCACCCAACTAGGCCATCACAGAGCACCGAGCTGAGCTCCCTGTGCTGTGTAGCACAGTGCTGTACAGCAGGTTCCCACTAGCTATCTATTTCACACATGGTAGTTTATTTATGTCAAACCTTATCTCCCAATTCATCCCACCCTCCCCTCCCCACCCCATGTCCACACGTCCATTCTCTGCATCTGCCTTTCTATTCCTGCCCTACCAATAGGTTCATCTTTCTAGATTCCACGTGTATGTGTTAATATACAATATTTGTTTTTCTCTTTGACTTACATTTACATAATTACATAACATATATTATTTGTGTATAACATTGTAGTATATATATTATAGTTTGGTATTTATAAGAAATAGATTAATTACTAATACATCACTGAAGAACTTGACCAATTGGAATACGTATATCGTTGCAAAATAAAATTAATAATTTGCTCCTCTTTTCAGCAAAACGCTATGAAAGGGTTATCGTTACTCATCGTACCCAGTTCTCCCATTCTCTTTCAAACCCGTTTTCATTAAGATTTCACCTACGCATTTTATCCAAAGGTACTGAACACACAGGGTTAACTGCAGACTCCTTCCCTGTCCCCACCTCTCTTAACCCAGCAGCCTCATTTGTCCTGCTGGATGAAGTCCTCCTTGACAACTTTCTGCATGTGGCTTCCCGGTTCCTTAGAGTGACGTGGCCTGGGATCAGTGGCTGGGCCTCTTCTCTGCCTGCATGCTCTTGGTGATCTCACCTGGTTTATGGTTTTAAATTCCATTTACGTGCCTATGACTCAGTTTTATACTCCAGCTCACTCCTTCCTCTTGAACCGTGGATTCATACACCCAGCCGCACGCCTGACATCTCCACTTGGATATCTACCAGGCATCTTAAAATTTAGCAGGCGGCAAACCAAGCCTCTGACTTCCAGCACTGCCCCCCACCCCCGCCACAACAGAGCCTTCTGCACCCACAGCTTCCCCCTCTCAGCTGTTGCATTTTCGTTCTTCCAGCTGCTCAGGCCCAAACCCCTGACATCTGAGGCTGTCTCTGGCTCCTGTTTCTCTCACACGCCAACATGTAGTCTGTCGGCAAATCCTGGCGACTCTCCCTTTGAAGTACATTCAGGATTAAACTACATCTTTCCACTTAGATCACTGCCTCTGTGCTCCAAGCCTCCATTGTCTCTGAATGGGTTTCTCCAGTAGACCTATCCCTAAAGTCACCGGAGCTTCTGCAGTGATCCTTTTAGAACCAGATTAGATGATGTCAATCCTCTGCTCAAAACTGTAGGAGTACCCACCGCGAGACGCAGTCAGCCGATCTACCGTGATGGTCCCGTGTCCCCGGTCAACTCCATAAACTTCTTGGACTCTCCCCACCCTCACTCGTTCCAGCCACACGAGCCTCCTTGCTCTTCCTCGGGTCTGCCAGGCTCACTCCCACTTCTGCCTGGAGGGCTCCTCACCCGGGATCCACATCACCAGTTCTCCCAACTCCAAATCTTCACTCTACTCTCACCTTCCCAGTGAAGCCTACATTGAATCTCCTATTTAACGGTGAAAACCCTTCCCCCATTTAGCATGCCCAGTCCCTTACTTTCCAAGACACTTAACCGCCTCTTAACCTCCTGCATTAGTTTCCTAGGACTGCTGTAACAAGGTCCCACAAACTGAACAACAGAAATCTACTCTCTCACAGTTTTGGCGACCGGAAGTCCAAAATCAAGGTGTCAGCAGGGCCGTGCGCACTCTGCAGGCTCTTGGGAAGAATCCTTCCTTGACTTTCCTACTCTTCTAGCATCCGGTGCTTGCCAGAAATCCTTGGATTCTTTGCCTCCGGCAGTATACCTCCAATCTCCGCCTCTGTCTCCATGTGGCCGTCTTTCCTCTGTGTGTCTCTCTGTGTACAGATTCCCTCTTCTTCTTAGGACACTATTGATACTGAATTCAGCGCCCACACGAATCCAGTGTGACCTCAGCTTAACTGGATTACATCTGCCACGACCCAAATAAGGTCACCTTCCCAGGTTCCTGGTGGACATACATTTTGGGAGGACACTATTCAAACAGTACCCATACCATATGATTATACAGTTGATATATTTTGTTATTGGGTGGCTGCCTGTTATAGAATGTAACTTTCTTAGAGGCAGAGACTTGTCTGTTTGGTCCTGAATGTATCCCAAGTTCCTAGAATGTTTCATAGCAAAGAGTAGAATCTCAGTAAATTAAACAGTACCCTTACATATCACGGAATGAACTTCAGGGGTTTACTGACACACTTCTGTGGTATTCTACACGTGAGCAATGTCATTCAACCCCCTAGACAAATGTTTATTCAACAAATAGACTACCAAGTGATTGAGTTAAAACAGAGACCTTAGTTGGCCCTTTAAAATGTTATGTTTTCTAAATCATATAATTCTGGCTCTTTTTATTTTTTTAATTATTTATTTATTTATTTTTAAAAATTTTAACTTTTTATTTTATATTGGAGTAGAGTTGATTAACAATGTTGTGTTAGTTTCAGGTGTACAGCAAAGTGATTCAGTTATACATATACATGTATCTATTGTTTTTCAAATTCTTTTCCCATTTAGGTTGTTACAAAGTATTGAGCAGAATTGTTCCCTGTGCTATAAGTAGGTCCATGTTGGATATCCATTTTATTTTATTTTTAAAAATTTATTTATTATTTATTTTTTTTGGTGAGGTGATAGCTCATTGTGGTTTTTTTTTTTTAACATCTTTATTGGAGTATAAATGCTTTACAATGGTGTGTTAGTTTCTGCTTTACAACAAAATGAATCAGTTATATATATACATATGTTCCCATATCTCTTCCCTCTTGCGTCTCCCTCCCTCCCACCTTCCCTATCCCACCCCTCCAGGCGGTAACAAAGCACCAAGCTGATCTCCCTGTGCTACGCGGCTGCTTCCGACTAGCTACCTACCTTACGTTTGGTAGTGTATATATGTCCATGACTCTCTCTTGCTTTGTCACAGCTTACCCTTCCCCCCTCCCCATATCCTCAAGTCCATTCTTTAGTAGGTCTGTGTCTTTTTTCCTGTCTTACCCCTAGGTTCTTCATGACATTTTTTTTTTCTTAAATTCCATATATATGTGTTAGCATACGGTATTTGTGTCTCTCTTTCTGACTTACTTCACTCTGTATGACAGACTCTAGGGCCATCCACCTCATTACAAATAGCTCAATTTCGTTTCTTTTTATGGCTGAGTAATATTCCATCGTATATATGTGCCACATCTTCTTTATCCATTCATCCGATGATGGACACTTAGGTTGTTTCCATCTCCGGGCTATTGTAAATAGAGCTGCAATAAACATTTTGGTACGTGACTCTTTTTGAATTATGGTTTTCTCAGGGTATATGCCCAGTAGTGGGATTGCTGGGTCATATGGTAATTCTATTTTTAGTTTTTGAAGGAACCTCCATACTGTTCTCCACAGTGGCTGATTCAATTTACATTCCCACCAACAGTGCAAGAGTGTTCCCTTTTCTCCACACCCTCTCCAGCATTTATTGTTTCTAGATTTTTTGATGATGGCCATTCTGACTGGTGTGAGATGATATCTCATTGTAGTTTTTGATTTGCATTTCTCTAATGATTAATGATGTTGAGCATTCTTTCATGTGTTTGTTGCCAGTCTGTATATCTTCTTTGGAGAAATGTCTATTTAGGTCTTCTGCCCATTTTTGGATTGGGTTGTTTGTTTTTTTGTTATTAAGCTGCATGAGCTGCTTATAAATTTTGGAGATTAATCCTTTGTCAGTTGCTTCATTTGCAAATATTTTCTCCCATTCTGAGGGTTGTCTTTTGGTCTCGTTTATGGTTTCCTTTGCTGTGCAAAACCTTTGAAGTTTCATTAGTTCCCATTTGTTTATTTTTGTTTTTATTTCCATTTCTCTAGGAGGTGGGTCAAAAAGGATCTTGCTGTGATTTATGTAATAGAGTGTCCTGCCTATGTTTTCCTCTAAGAGTTTGATAGTTTCTGGCCTTACATTTAGGTCTTTAATCCATTTTGAGCTTATTTTTGTGTATGGTGTTAAGGAGTGATCTAATCTCATACTTTTACATGTACCTGTCCAGTTTTCCCAGCACCATTTATTGAAGAGGCTGTCCTTTCTCCACTGTACATTCCTGCCTCCTTTATCAAAGATAAGGTGACCATATGTGCGTGGGTTTATCTCTGGGATTTCTATCCTGTTCTATTGATCTATCTTTCTGTTTTTGTGCCAGTACCATACTGTCTTGATTACTGTAGCTTTGTAGTATAGTCTGCAGTCAGGGAGCCTGATTCCCCTAGATCCGTTTTTCGTTCTCAAGATTGCTTTGGCTATTCGGGGTCTTTTGTGTTTCCATACAAATTGTGAAATTTTTTGTTCTAGTTCTGTGAAAAATACCAGTGGTAGTTTGATAGGGATTGCATTGAATCTGTAGATTACTTTGGGTAGTAGAGTCATTTTCGCAATGTTGATTCTTCCAATCCAAGAACATGGTATATCTCTCCATCTGTTTGTATCATCTTTAATTTCTTTCATCAGTGTCTTATAATTTTCTGCATACAGGTCTTTTGCCTCCTTAGGTAGGTTTATTCCTAGATATTTCATTCTTTTTGTTGCAATCGTAAATGGGAGTATTTTCTTGATTTCACTTTCAGATTTTTCATCATTAGTGTATAGGAATGCCAGAGTTTTCTGTGCATTAATTTTGTATCCTGCTACTTTACCAAATTCATTGATTAGCTCTAGTAGTTTTCTGGTAGCATCTTTAGGATTTTCTATGTATAGTATCATGTCCTCTGCAAACAGTGACAGCTTTTACTTCTTTTCCAATTTGGATTCCTTTTATTTCCTTTTCTTCTCTGATTGCTGAGGCTAAAACTTCCATAACTATGTTGAATAAGAGTGGTGAGAGTGGGCAACCTTGTCTTGTTCCTGATCTTAGTGGGAAATGCTTTCAGTTTTTCACCATTGAGGACGATGTTGGCTGTTGGTTTGTCATATATGGCCTTTATTATGTTGAGGAAAGTTCCCTCTATGCTTACTTTCTGCAGGGTTTTTATCATAAATGGGTGTTGAATTTTGTTGAAAGCTTTCTCTGCATCTATTGAGATGATCATATGGTTTTTCTCCTTCAATTTGTTACTATGGTGTATCACGTTGATTGATTTGTGTATATTGAAGAATCCTTGCATTCCTGGAATAAACCCCAGTTGATCATGGTGTATGATCCGTTTAATGTGCTGTTGGATTCTGTTTGCTAGTATT
Organism: Aethalodelphis obliquidens; assembly: GCF_003676395.1. Classification (NCBI taxonomy): domain Eukaryota; kingdom Metazoa; phylum Chordata; class Mammalia; order Artiodactyla; family Delphinidae; genus Aethalodelphis; species Aethalodelphis obliquidens. Next base: position 28,133,208 of record NW_020837960.1, on the reverse strand, counting down.
TTGTTGAGGATTTTTGCATCTATGTTCATCAGTGATATTGGCCTTTAGTTTTCTTTCTTTGTGACATCTTTGTCTGGTTTTGGTATCAGGGTGATGGTGGCCTCATAGAATGAGCTTGGGAGTGTTCCTCCCTCTGCTATATTTTGGAAGAGTTTGAGAAGGATAGGTGTTAGCTCTTCTGTAGATGTTTGATGGAATTCGCCTGTGAAGCCATCTGGTCCTGGGCTTTTTTTTGTTGGAAGATTTGTAATCACAGTTTCAATTTCAGTGCTTGTGATTGGTCTGTTCATATTTTCTATTTCTTCCTGATTCAGTCTTGGCAGGTTGTGCATTTCCAAGAATTTGTCCATTTCTTCCAGGTTGTCCGTTTTATTGGCATAGAGTTGCTTGTAGTAATCGCTCATGATCTTTTTTATTTCTGCAGTGTCAGTTGTTACTTCTCCTTTTTCATTTCTAATTCTATTGATTTGAGTCTCCTCCCTTTTTTCTTGATGAGTCTGGCTAATGGTTTATCAATTTTGTTTATCTTCTCAAAGAACCATTTTTTAGTTTTATTGATCTTGGCTAACGTTTCCTTCATTTCTTTTTCATTTATTTCTGATCTGAGTTTTATGATTTCTTTCCTTCTGCTAACTTTGGGGTTTTTTTGTTCTTCTTTCTCTAATTGCTTTAGGTGCAAGGTTAGGTTGTTTATTCGAGATGTTTCTTGTTTCTTAAGGTAGAATTGTATTGCTATAAACTTCCCTCTTAGAACTGCTTTTGCTGCATCCCATAGATTTTGGGTCATCGTGTCTCCATTGTCATTTGTTTCTAGGTATTTTTTAATTTCCTCTTTGATTTCTTCAGTGATCATTTCGTTATTAAGTAGTGTATTGTTTAGCCTCCACGTGTTTGTGTTTTTTACAGATCTTTTCCTGTAATTGATATCTAGTCTCATAGCGTTGTGGTCAGAAAATAAACTTGATACAATTTCAATTTTCTTAAATTTACCAAGGCTTGATTTGTGACCCAAGATATGATCTATCCTGGAGAATGTTCCATGAGCAGTTGAGAAAAATATGTATGCTGTTGTTTTTGGATGGAATGTCCTATAAATATCAATTAAGTCCATCTTGTTTAATATGTCATTTAAAGCTTGTGTTTCCTTATTTATTTTCATTTTGGATGATCTGTCCATTGGTGAAAGTGGGGTGTTAAAGTCCCCTACTATAAATGTGTTACTGTCGATTTCCCCTTTTATGGCTGTTAGTATTTGCCTTATGTATTGAGGTGCTCCTGTGTTGGGTGCATAAATATTTACAATTGTTATATCTTCTTCTTGGATCGATCCCTTGATCATTATGTAGTGTCCTTCTTTGACTCTTCTAATAGTCTTTATTTTAAATTCTATTTTGTCTGATATGAGAATTGCTACTCCAGCTTTCTTTGGTTTCCATTTGCATGAAATATCTTTTTCCATCCCCTTACTTTCAGTCTGTATGTGTCTCTAGGTCTGAAGTGGGTCTCTTGTAGACAGCAAATATGTGGGTCTTGTTTTTGTATCCACTCAGCCAATCTGTGTCTTTTGGTGGGAGCATTTAGTCCATTTACATTTAAGGTAATTATCGATATGTATGTTCCTATTCCCATTTTCTTAATTGTTTTGGGTTCGTTATTGTAGGTCTTTTCCTTCTCTTGTGTTTCTTGCCTAGAGAAGTTCCTTTAGCAGTTGTTGTAGAGCTGGTTTGGTGGTGCTGAACTCTCTCAGCTTTTGCTTGTCTGTAAAGGTTTTAATTTCTCCATCAAATCTTAATGAGATCCTTGCTGGGTAGAGTAATCTTGGTTGCACGTTTTTCTCCTTCATCACTTTCAATATGTCCTGCCAGTCCCTTCTGCCTTGCAGAGTTTCTGCTGAAAGATCCGCTGTTAACCTTATGGGGATTCCCTTGTGTGTTATTTGTTGTTTTTCCCTTGCTGCTTTTAATATGCTTTCTTTGTATTTAATTTTTGACAGTTTGATTAATATGTGTCTTGGCGTATTTCTCCTTGGATTTATCCTGTATGGGACTCTCTGTGCTTCCTAGACTTGATTAACTATTTCCTTTCCCATATTAGGGAAGTTTTCAACTATAATCTCTTCAAATATTTTCTCAGTCCCTTTCTTTTTCTCTTCGTCTTCTGGAACCCCTATAATTCGAATGTTGGTGCATTTAATGTTGTCCCAGAGGTCTCTGAGACTGTCTTCAGTTCTTTTCATTCTTTTTTCTTTATTCTGCCCTGCAGTAGTTATTTCCACTATTTTATCTTCCAGGTCACTTATCCGTTCTTCTGCCTCAGTTATTCTGCTATTGATCCCATCTACAGTATTTTTCATTTCATTTATTGTGCTGCTCATCATTGTTTGTTTCATCTTTAGTTCTTCTAGGTCCTTGTTAAATGTTTCTTGCATTTTGTCTATTCTGTTTCCAAGATTTTGGATCATCTTTACTATCATTATTCTGAATTGTTTTTCAAGTAGACTGCCTATTTCTTTTTCATTTGTTAGGTCTGGTGGGTTTTTATCTTGCTCCTTCATCTGCTGTGTGTTTTTCTCTCTTCTCATTTTGCTTATCTTACTGTGTTTGGGGTCTCCTTTATGCAGGCTGCAGGTTCGTAGTTCCCATTGTTTTTGGTGTCTGTCCCCAGTGGCTAAGGTTGGTTTAGTGCGTTGTGTAGGCTTCCTGATGGAGGGGAATAGTGCCTGTGTTCTGGTGGATGAGGCTGGATCTTGTCTTTCTGGTGGGCAGGTCCATGTCTGGTGGTGTGTTTTGGGGTGTCTATGGACTTATTATCATTTTAGGCAGCCTCTCTGCTAATGGGTTGTGTTGTGTTCCTGTCTTGCTAGTTGTTTGGCATAGGATGTCCAGCACTGTAGCTTGCTGGTCGTTGGGTGAAGGTGGGTGCTGGTGTTGAGATGGAGATCTCTGGGAGATTTTCGCCATTTGATATTATGTGGAGCTGGGAGGTCTTTTGTGGACTAGTGTCCTGAAGTTGGCTCTCCCACCTCAGAGGCACAGCAGTGACTCCTGGCTGCAGCACCAAGAGCCTTTCATCCACAGGGCTCAGAATAAAAGGGAGAAAAAGTAGAAAGAAAGAATTAGTAGAAGTAGAAAGAAAGAAAGAAACAAGGGAGGGAGGGAGGGAGGGAGGAAGGAAGGAAGGAGGGAAGGAAGGAAAAAAGAAAGAAAGAAGATAAAGTAAAGTAAAATAAAGTAAGATAAAATATAATAAAGTTATTAAAATAAAAAATTATTAAGAGAAAAAACAAAACAAAACAAAAAAACGGACGGATAGAGCCCTAGGACAAATGGTGGAAGCAAAGCTATACAGACAAAATATCACATAGAAGCATCCACATACACACTCACAAAAAGAGGAAAAGGGGAAAAAATCATAAATCTTGCTTTCAAAGTCCACCTTCTCAATTTGTGATGATTCGTTGTCTAAAGGAGGGGAGGAAGGAAAGAAAGAACGAAGATAAATTAAAATAAAATAGTTATTAAAATAAAATAATTATTAAGATAAAAAAACAAAAAACGGACGTATAGAACCCTCGGACAAATGGTGGAAACAAAGCTATACAGACAAAAGCTCACACAGAAGCATACACATACACACTCACAAAAAATGGAAAAGGGGAAAAAATCATAAATTTTGCTCTCGAAGTCCACCTCCTCAATTTGGGATGACTCGTTGTCTATTCAGGTATTCCACAGGTGCAGGTACATCAAGTTGATTGTGGAGCTTTAATCCGCTGCTCCTGAGGCAGCTGGGAGAGATTTCCCTTTCTCTTCTTTGTTCGCACAGCTCCTGGGGCTCAGCTTTGGATTTGGCCCCGCCTCTGCGTGTAGGTCGCTGGAGGGCGTCTGTTCTTCGCTCAGACAGGATGGGGTTAAAGGAGCAGCTGACTGGGGGCTCTGGCTCACTCAGGCCGCGGGGAGGGAGGGGCATGGAGGGCGGGGCGAGCCTGCGGCGGCAGAGGCCAGCGTGACGTTGCGCCGGCGTGACGTTGCACCAGCCTGAGGCGCGCCGTGCGTCCTTCCGGGGAAGTTGTCCCTGGATCCCGGGACCCTGGCAGTGGCGGGCTGCACAGGCTGCCCGGAAGGGGGGTGTGGACAGTGACCTGCGCTCGCACAGAGGCTTCTTGGCGGCGGCAGCAGCAGCCTTAGCGTCTCCCGCCCGTGTCTGGGTTCCGCGCTTTTAGCCGCGGCTCGCGCCCGTCTCTGGAGCTCCTTTAAGCAGCGCTTGTAATCCCCTCTCCTCGCGCACCAGGAAACAAAGAGGTAAGAAAAAGTCTCTTGCCTCTTCGGCAGGTCCAGACTTTTCCCCGGACTCCCTCCCGGCTAGCCGTGGCGCACTAGCCCCCTTCAGGCTGTGTTCACGCCGCCAACCCCAGTCCTCTCCCTGCGCTCCGACCGATGCCCGAGCCTCAGCTCCCAGCCCCGCCCGCCCCGGCGGGGGAGCAGACAAGCCTCTCGGGCTGGTGAGTGCCGGTCGGCACGATCCTCTGTGCGGGAATCTCTCCGCTTTGCCCCCCGCACCCCTGTTGCTGTGCACTCCTCCGCGGCTCCGAAGCTTCCCCCCTCCGCCTCCCACAGTCTCCGCCCGCGAAGGGGCTTCTAGTGTGCGGGAACCTTTCCTCCTTCACGGCTCCCTCCCACTGATGCAGGTCCCGTCCCTATCCTTTTGTCTCTGTTTATTCATTTTTCTTTTGCCCTACCCAGGTACGTGGGGGGGTTTCTTGCCTTTTGGGAGGTCTGAGGTCTTCTGCCAGCGTTCAGTAGGTGTTCTGTAGGAGAAGTTCCACGTGTACATGTATTTCTGGTGTATCTGTGGGGAGGAAGGTGCTCTCCGCGTCTTACTCTTCCGCCATCTTCCCGGAAGGCTGGCCCTTTTTAAGTGAAAATTTCACTCTTGCTTGATAAGATTCTTGGTGATAAGATCCAGAGTGTATACGTACTTGTAAACAAAGTGTTTTAAGGGCAAGATGCTTCCTTTCTTGCTTTCTAATGGACTTGGAGTTACTAGAGTCAGATCAGACCCCTGAGGATCTAAAACTCGGTGTGTCTGAGGCTGGCTGTTGTTCCTTGATGCTGCCCAGGGGTTTGATCCTTGTCTGCTGGGGGTCACGGATGAGTGTAGAGAGCTGAGTGGATTCTGAAGGCCTTGAAGAAAATACTTTGTGTCTTGTCTCTCCCACTCCCTACAAGTCAGATCTTGTCCAGTCCAGCCTTTGTGTGTGTGGGGTGTGTGTGTGGTGTGTGTGTCATAGGACCAGAATTAGGGTGATGTGAGTGAAGCCTTCACCTTGGATGCCAAAGAACTCATCGATAAAGTAAATAATATTTTTATGCAATATTCTTAAAAAATAATGTTAAAAATCCACAGCAAACAAAATACTGAATTTAAAAATAAAACAGGCTGTTGCTACTTTGTTTTATGACCCTAGATTATCATGCATGAGGCCAGAGAGCTGTTCTGGGTCCATGTGGCCAGTCCTTCCATCCCCGTTGGATGGGTTCACAAGGGCTGACCATTGTGTGGGCACAGATGGAGCAAAGTGGGTACCACACACAGTCATTTTTTATTGTAGAGGAGTTTTTAATAAGTGTTTCCTCACACTCCAATATGAGTCGCATGCCAGGCTGCATGTGTGTTCATGCATGTTTGTGCATGGATGTGTTTGTATGTTCAATTCCTGTTCTGGGGTTTGGCTCTAGAACAGCTACAGATGGTTATGTGGTGCTTGGTCAAATTCAGTTAAGACAGCCCCCAGAGTTTGACTTCATTTCAGCACCACTAGAAGGGTAGGCCCAGCCAGGCTGACCCCAGGGTGGGCCAGGTTGTTCCTGAGCCCACAGAGGACGGTGCAGCCCAGTCTGTCCTGCCTACCAGAACCAACATTGTAGTCCACCCGTGGGGCACTTCTGAAGTTCACGATGAATGTCGGCACACATCAGGGAAAGCATTTCAGAATAGCCTCCGTGATCTTTCCTCCACTCCAGGCATCATGAGTCCTGAATCCCTAAATGGATGAAGACACCTTTTTTTTTTTTTAACATCTTTATTGGGGTATAATTGTTTTACAATGGTGTGTTAGTTTCTGCTTTATAACAAAGTGAATCAGTTATACATATACATATGTTCCCATATCTCTTCCCTCTTGCATCTCCCTCCCTCCCACCCTCCCTATCCCACCCCTCCAGGTGGTCACAAAGCACCAAGCTGATCTCCCTGTGCTATGCGGCTGCTTCCCACTAGCTATCTACCTTACGTTTGGTAATGTATATGTATCCATGCCTCTCTCTCGCTTTGTCACAGCTGACCCTTCCCCCTCCCCATATCCTCAAGTCCGTTCTCTAGTAGGTCTGTGTCTTTATTCCTGTCTTACCCCTAGGTTCTTCATGACATTTTTTTCTTAAATTCCATATATATGTGTTAGCATACGGTATTTGTCTTTCTTTTTCTGACTCACTTCACTCTGTATGACAGACTCTAGGTCTATCCACCTCATTACAAATAGCTCAATTTCATTTCTTTTTGTGGCTGAGTAATATTCCATTGTATATATGTGCCACATCTTCTTTATCCATTCATCCGATGATGGGCACTTAGGTTGTTTCCGACACCTTTTTCTTGATCTCATGTGTCCTGTGATTGAACTCTGCTGAAAACTCCAGTTCCCATCCTTTCTTACCTGCCCTGAAGGAAGCTCAGAAAAGCCAGAGCAAGGCTGTCGGGCTGGTCCCCACTGTCGCGGGGAGAACAGAAGATCCCGAAAAAAGAATCGTTAGGCAGCATCTCCCCTTCCCGACGCTGTAAAATCTACCCAGATCTGCCTGTAGGTGGTGAGGCAAGATTAGTGGCAGACAAAATGGGGAGCAGCTTGAACAATCCCAGACACCTGCCCTGTGGGTCCAGATCGGAAGTGACCCTGTGCCCACACTGGACTGAAATGCACAGGCCCTTCTTCCTTTGCCTTCCAGGCTCCATGCAGCATTGTTTTATCTGGTGACATTTCTTCTGTCTGCTCATTTTATTTGCACCATTATTTCTGTCCTAAATTTAGCAGCCCTGGGCATTGAGCCTATATTTTTGACAGCAATTTTGGCTAAGGTGCACTGTGGTGGGAAGACAGGTGCCTTACATAAATCTTAATGATGTTAGTGATTATAAACCACCTGAGTGCTCAGAGATGATCTCTTTATAATTGGCTATTGACAGGGTTCTTGGAGAAAAGCCCTTCTATTAGGTAATATGGTTTGAGGTATTACCATCCTTTGTTTAGGGATAACAGATATGTGAACTTAATTTGTAGCATTTTTGCACTGGAGTGGGAACCCACAAAGAGAAATGACTGCAGATAAGATCCTTTTATGGAATATTTAGCATAAAGAGTGCTTTCATGAAAAAATTTTCTGAGAAAATCCTGACACCACATGTAATTATGTATTGGTCTTATGAAATAATTTCAAAGGAAATAATTTTTTCCACCTTAAGTACAAATAATTTAAAATCAGGTGCTCTACTATTAGTCATAAATGAAACAAGTTAAAATAATTACGTCGTTTTTTTCTACTTAGGCATTGAAATTATGGAAAAGGCATTTCATTTAAGGCAGAAATGTATCATTATGAAATATTGAAAAATATTCTTAAAGGTTTAACTTTAGGAACAGGGATGAATTTCTCTGTAATCAGGAAAATGTTGGAAAGCTTGAGTCTAGGGTTTGTCATGGCTCTTAGGATAAAATCTGCACTGCTCGGCGGGAGCTGTGAGATGACCCTCTCCTCCCTCTGGTGTCATCACATACAAGCTGCCCTCATTCTTTCCACTGACACAGCCCTGACCATCCTTCAGGTGCTTGCATACTTCCTCCTGCCCCAGGACCTTTTCATATTCTGCTCCCACCCTGGGCCTGTCCTCCCCTTTCTTTTCGCACTAAGTAAGAGATCTCAGCTAAAGCATCTCATCTTCAGGGGAGCCTGTCCTTTCCTTCTTGACCACATTAATCCTCACCCTCCACAACCAGACACACAATACCCACTTCAGATTCCTCTCCTTCATAGCTCTTATCAGAGCTGCACTTCCATAGTTACATTTAAGGTTGTTTAATCATCTCCCTCAACCTCTGTATAGCCCGTGAGTTGCTTAAGAGCTGAGACCTAAGCCTGGTTTTGCTTGGTGTGATATCCCTTCTGTCTACCCTGATGCCTTAATAAACATTTTGGAAGGAAGAGAAGACAGTCAATGTGAGATTGGTCCTTTTTAATGGCTCTTTTATTTGACATTAAAAAAAATTTCTTTTAAAACGCTTGCTGTATTTCCGATAGAAGTTTTGTGTTTTCATGAGTAGACAATGTTGCAGAGACTCTCTTTTGTGTTTTAAGGGAAAGATGCTTCCTTTCTTGCTTTCTGATGGACTTGGAGTTACTAGAGTCAGATCAGACCCCTGAGGATCTAAAACTCAGTGTGTCTGAGGCTGGCTGTTGTTCTTTGATGCTGCCCAGGGGTTTGATCCTTGTCTGCTGGGGGTCACGGATGAGTGTAGAGAGCTGAGTGGATTCTGAAGGCCTTGAAGAAAATACTTTGTGTCTTGTCTCTCCCACTCCCTACAAGTCATATAACGTTGTGTATGTTTATGTATATAACGACATATAACGTTGTGTATGTTTAAAGTGTACAACGTGTTGATTTGATACAGCTAACACCTCCATCAGGTCACAGAATTATCATTTCTTTTTGTGGTGGGAACATTTCAGATGTAGTCTCTAAGCAATCTGAAGTATATAAAGCAGTATTGTTGACTGTAATCACTATGCTGTGCATTAGATCTCCAGAACTTATTCGTCTTTTAATTTCAAATTCTTCTCTTCCACATTTATTTGGCCGTCATTACATTTCCGCTAGCAATACAACGTTAACCTGTCCACTGTGCTCTGGCCGGAAGCAAACTGTTTGAGATGCAGTTCCTGCTGTTCTGAAGCATTTTTTCTTTTCTGCTAAGGACAATGGGGGATAGTTAAATGCCATGAGAAGTTGAATTTCCACAAAACTGACGCAGTGAGAAAGCATGTTTCTGACCAAAACACTCGTGTCAGGGTACAGCTACCGGGGAAAGGTGAACTCTGCTCTTACTGTCAAAAGAATGGCCTCCCACTCATCCTAATTGGAGTGAGGACACAGGATTTTAAATTTCGTACAATATCTGTTTCTCTAGGACTAGGATTTTTATCTGTAAATATCAATACTTTTGGATTGGAAACTTACGTTGCAGGAGCTTTGAGACACAATTTTATGGATCCATAGAATTGAAGAGAAAAATAGACTGACGTGGAAAACCAGAAAAGGTTGTAGTAGAATTTCTTGTAGAATTCTTCCAACAAATGAACCCTTCAGCAAACCTTCTTGAGATGTCATTTCTTCCTAAATATAAAGTGGGCTTCCTTGTACCCCCATTTCTAGACACAGAACAACCCATGAGTCTTCTTGCTACTGTTGATGGGTGTCTGCTCCAGGCCCGTTATCTACCTCTACCTTTCTGAACGTTTCTTCATCCTCCAGGAATTCTCAGCAATAAATGTCCAGGATTTAAGTGGATATGGTTTATTTTTTCTATGTTTGTAACATACTTAAATACATAGGTTTTTATTTGGGAATGCAGACTAGTAGCTCTTTGAAGTGGTGGTTTTTATATGTATTTACATATAGATGTTCAAAACAAATAGATTTTATACAGACATCTTTTTAGACTTTTGCTTCTGAAAAAGTTTTTTAAGGATTTGGCATTTAAATGCTTACCAGGTCAGTAGCCTACCATTATTAACAATAATATTTAATTTAGTTTTAAAGTAATACAGCTCAATTGATGATTTAAAGAAAGTAACTGAATTTCAACTGCCTTTCAGTACACGTCTGTGTAATTAATTCAGTTTTTCCAACAATGTAATTTGGAAGAACAGGGGCATCTATCAAGCCAGATGTTTTACATTTAATGTCACATATAGGTTCTTGTGTTCTTCAGATTTAATTCTCAAGTATTCTCTAGAACCAATTATTAGGGTTTTTAAAAATAAAGTACTTCTAATAATACAATCATTTTTTAAAAGAAACTCCTTTCTAAATAAAAGTAGCTTAGTGCTTTATGTAAGTTGAACTGTAATACAGTCTTCCCATATTGATAACTCAGAACCATCTGCATGGCTTCTAAATTTGACCATTAGAAAATAATTAGATTTTTTTAATTGTCTTATTTAACCAGAAAAGTTAAAATCAGAATATATTTTAGGAGTGAGCCACAATAAAGAACCTAATTAATATATACTTGCCCTTTCAAATTCACGTGTGTATAATACCGAAAGAAATAGAAAGGGTACATGAACAGAGAAACAAAGAGGGAAGCAAACCAATGCTTTTGTGTCCTTTTAACCAAAGTACAGAGGGACAGGTGAGATGTATAATCTTGTTGAGCTTAATCTCATTTTAAATGATATCAGCTGACATTTAGTGTATCTAGTATGACAAATTTATTTAAAGTTTACATTGATGAGCAAACTTGGAAAAAAGCCAGAACAACTCACTAAATCCCAGAAAATTTAGAGGAGGGTTTATTCTGAATGTTTTTTATGTTACCCAAATGACTGCCCTTGACTGTTGGTCATTAAACAAGAAACAATTGGACTTTCCAGACTCACGTTAGCCCTGAGCGTGACTTGTGCTTGTTATGTACGTTGATGATGTTTCACATTTTAGCTGAGCTCCACACGTTCGGGTGCTTAGAAAAGCACCTCACTCAATAAATTAGATGAGATGATAGCTCTGTTCTTATAAAACGTGTTGGATTTGACAGTGTAGCAGTCAGTGTTCTTTTGTGAATTCTCTCAGCACTCTTGCAAGGAGGGTAGTTGCCCTTCGCCTCGTCTTATAGTTGAACAGATTAAATAACCTACCAATGCCTCGGCAGTGCCAGAGCGGGGGTCGGAATGCACAGGTCAGAAATCTCTGTGCCTTTGCTTTACTTAATTTTACCCAAACAAGGAAGCACAAATTTTCAAGCAGGAAGATGGGCGAGGTCTTCAAATATGACACTACTGTCAGCCAGAATATTTTATTTGCAGCCTCGTGAGCAAATTGCCCCTTCGTCATTCCTCCCTGAGTCTTTATTACCATTATTCCAGGATCACTATAGTAAAGTTCAAAGCAGGAGGAGAGTCAAGCTGGGAAATGCTGACTCTGCAATTTAAGCCTCCCCTCGGGGCGCGGGGATGATGCTAATGTTTTGCATACAACATCACACACGACTCCTTTCACTTTATGAATCCATGTGTGTACGTGTGAAAAGAATACATTTTACCGTGTATCATTTCTAGGTCATGCACACGTCAGTCCTGCCCATATATTAACAGTGGAATTAGCTGTGGAGTAGTCACCAGTGAGGTAACTTTCCTTTTAGGTTTGTGACCTGCCCCGGCTTTTAGTAGGACAGCTGCCTCAGTTCTCACTTCTGTGCCCCAGGCTTGTTGGGGCAAGACAGCAAGTGAAATCTAAAACAGATCTCACTAATTCTCATGAAACTGCAGAGTGAAACACAGTGGTTCGCGTTTATAAAAGCGGAATTTAAAAGGAAAGTGGAATATTAGCCCAAGGATGGGGTGCTTTTTAGGTCCTTTGGTGAAATGGCCTTTCATTTCACAGAAAAAAAAAAGAGTGAAACGGATAGCGTGCGTGTGTCTAGGTAACACAGTTTCTAAGCATTTAAAAGTAAAATAAAAATAGTTGTTTGGAAAATAAAATGGTTTCGAGTGTGTGATTCAGCCTTTTGCACTGGAAAATAAGAGGGGGTGCTTGCAGCAGTGAGCTTATATCAGAATAAGGCAGACTTTTAATTTATATGTGTGTCAGAAGCATTAGGTATCTGCATTGTACACAGGAGATTATGCTGGGACAGGGCAAAATTTCAGATAGATAGATAGATAATTATGTGTATGTATTTTATACACATAAATATAATTATATATTTCATTCTCAATTTAGAGATATCCTCATTTTATCTACCTGTTTGCTCTACAAGTATTTAATTTTCTGTTGTTCTCCTGAATTTGGGCCAGCAGCTGAGGACATTTCCAGCCAGTTCTCACGTGATAAACATAAGGGTTGTTCTCTTCCATCACAAGGACTGTCTAGCCAGATCTGCAAAGTAAAGGTGACGACAAGGAAGTTGCAGGTGTGCCTGGAACAAGGATTTGATGGTTTGCATGTGCCTTTCATATCGTCTCACCTCTAGCTAAATCCTCCAGACCTGTCAATTCAGAGCGTTTCCCTGTCAAGAGACCCCTGGATCCTTCACTGTGAAGAGCATGTTGATATATTAGAAAAGGTTCAAAGAAGAGGTACAGCAGCGGCTACTAAGGGCGTGGAGAAGGAAGTAAAGGCCTGATATGAATTGTCTGTGGAAGTGAAAACTAGGAAGCAGGGACAGAGAGCCTAGGGGAGGAGGATGCTCAGGTACGAGGGACCAACTGATTTAGACCAGGAAAATGTACAAGGGTGCAGTGAATCTGAGAAGAGGAAATCTTAGCACAAGTGCAGAAAGAGCTTTTCTTAATGAGAGCTTCTAAAAAGCAAGGAAGCTTGCATTATTACCCTATTGCTATTATTATTACTGTTATTACTGCATTGCTATTAACTCTGCTCCCGAGAGCACTGACACCGGAAACAAAATTGAGCACTAATGAATTGGAGCTGAATTCCCACTCGAGGTTCGTCAACCCCGCCCCTAATACTCATGCCACTCCTTATCAGCTTCTACTTCCAAGAGACCTAGAGAGCCAAGGAGACTCCGGGGCTGAATTATTTAAATCAAATGACAGATTGTATATTAAGATGCTCGTGCACCGTAAAACTGGACACAAATGCTACTAACATAAGTGTGTTTCCGACGGAACCCACCTGTCTGGTTTCCTTACTGCCCCTCCACCCTGAGGTCCCTCAAATGGGGCAGGGTATCTGCTCTCAGGTCCTGGTGGCCTAGGTGAGGCTCACACCTTGTATCAGGGCTGACGGGCAGCTTGGAGAAATGGCTGTGAAAGCCAGTTGGTCCTCCAGCCCCGGACGGTGATGGCGGTTCTCTTTCCCATTAAGTGTGTGTCTCTTGTGGTTGTTGTTCGTGGTTCTTTGAAACAGCTTTCTATGTTTAGAGACCATTGATTAAAAACAAAAATCTTTCTAAAACGTGGCAGCCATCCCAGGCTTGCACTTGAGGGAGCAAGGCTTTCTATCTCACTCGTCTTTGCATCAGGAAATAAGATGTTCACTGCCTGGTGTTTGACTTTTAGAAATTTGCTGTACCTTCTCCAGTTTCCTCTTCTCCATGTTTAAACTGTGGATTGTGGTGCATATTCTTAAAAGGAAATTTGTAAACACAGCCTCTTCATTTAGCCGCAAGACTTGGTCAGTGGGGATGGAGGGTTCTAGTGAATTAAAGTTTTGGGTTAACGTAGAGCTCTTTTTGTTCAGGTTCTAGGCAAAAACCTTTCTCCAATGTTTCATTGTACTCCTTTGCCTTATAAATGTAGAACATTGGATACAATTAAATCCTGGTTGAGTGAATAAGAATCGTATTGACATAAAAAGCACAGGTAATTGGGCAGAAGTGTGATCTGTTTGAGAACTTCCTCTTCTAAGTGAGCAGTGATGAGACTTGTAGGGTGGGATGGGGAAGACAGTGTAGACCTGATATTCACAGTAGTGGAGGTGAGATCTATAAGTGACGAGAGTCAAATGGAGGAAAGATAGGGCAGATGGGTTATATCAGTCAGGATTACGTTTGCCTGCATAGGACAGAAAATCTAAAATAATTGTGACTTAAGCAAGGCAGAATTAATCTTTCTCTCATGTGAAAGGAATCTGGAGAAATCTGGAGGGCCTGTATGACTTGTTGTTAGGGACTCAAGCTCCTTCTACTATATTTCTCTGCCAACTTCAGTTCAATGCTTTTGCCTCATGGTCCAAGAAGGCTGCTTGAAATCCGGCCATTCTGTCAGCATTCCAGTCCGTAGGAAGGAAGAGGAGCCAAACACAGGCTAGTCCCTTTCTTTTCAAAGCAGTTTCTGAAAGATGCACACTTTAGTTCTGCTTACATTTCAGGCATCAGAATTTAGCTACTTGGTCCTACCTAGCTACAAGGGAGGCTGGGAAGTGTCTTTCTTCTTCCAGGTGACCACATACTCCACTAAAATTATGGGGTTCTAGTACTAAGATGGAAGGAGAAATGCACATGGGGAGACAGCCAGCGGTCTTTGCCATGAGGTTTGGAGACAATGGATGATTGTGGTGTCGTGGAAACAACACCCGTTAGTAGGAATCTGTGCCTGGAATCTCATGACTGCTTTGCTAGTGCCTCCCTGTGTGACACGGCTGGGCCACTTGACTTTACTGAGCTTCAGCTCTGTCATTTTTAAAGTATAGGTGCAGAACCTGATGCTCTGTAAGGTCACTGCCCCTCAAACATGCTCTGTCTCCTCTCCTCCCGAAAGTGTTTGGTCAAAACAAGACCAAAGTGATTTACGATTCTAGGTATTTAGGGTTTAATACATCAAGGATTTACTCTTGTCCATGTGAATGCTCTTTGGCCTGTGAAGAGAAAAGTCATCCAGCAAATCAAAGCATTTAATAAACTGAATAAAGTGGCGTAATGAATTAAAAGATTAGTCAGACCTGATATTTCACGGGGAATTAAATGTTGGCAGTGTCCCGTTCAGCATCTTCGGTGCAAGATTCTTGGCTCTGACGGAATTTAACATTCTAATTTATTATAATAAGATTCAATTGCACACTCAAGCTTGAAATCGTTCAAGGAGATAAAATTACAAAAAGAACCCTAGGCTGGGGGATTGTTTATCTCAACAAAAATTTGAGTGTCTACCTACCGCCAGGCACTGCATTAGGGACATTTCCAGCCTAGTGCAGGGTCCCACACAAGCACACGAGATCAGGTTAAGCTGTGTACAAAGTGGAAGAGGGAAACGGAGGAGGGAGCAGAGTTGTGAGTTCAGATTGGGGCGGGCTGGGTGTGGGATGCGTGTGGGCCACCTACGTGAAAATGTGCAGCAGGGGAGTCGATATGCAGGCAGAGAACTTTGGGGTCGAGTTCAGGGTAAACATGTAGGTTGCGAAATCATCACTGTATGAGTGGTGGACACGAGCTCACCTAGGAAGAGGGCCTGGGCTAGGGACTCAGGATGACAACGTTTAGGGTAGAGAAGAATTAGCGGAGAGAGTTGGGAGGAGCTGACAGGTAGGAGGAAACTCAGGGGATCAGTGCTTCTTAGAAGTCGCTCTATGAGGAGCAGCCCTTGTGTGTGTGTGTGTGTGTGTGCATGTGTGTGTGCGTGTGTGTGTGCGTGTGTGTGTGTGTGCGTGCATGCGTGCACACACACGTGAACAATGGTTTTGTTGACCACTGTAAACACTGTAAAGTGACTAGCATAAAATTGGGGTCATTGCAGCCCTTCATAAATATGTGTTGACTAAAAGAATTAATGCATAGTGAACAGATGTATGTGTACAAATATAAGTAAGGAATAGAAAGTGTCCATTGGGTTTAGGAACTGAAGGGTACTGTAGGTGCGAGGTGGGGCTAGACACCACTTTGGAGTAGGTGAGCTATGAACAGGGTGTGGGGTGGAGATGTTCTGGGGCAAGAAGGGAAGGTGAGAGATTTAAGGGTCAAACGTGAAGGAGCACATTAGGAAAAGAAGCCCTTGTGTGTGCTCAGAACCTGAGGGCAAGGAAGAGGGAAGAGCGTGTTTGAACTCAGAACCACGGTGACCTGCAAGCATTGGCGAGCCTGGGATAGGATGCCGTGGACAGGAGCAGGCCAGCTCTGGGGGTGAACGAGCCATGCAGCCACACAGAGCCCAGCTCTCAGCAGGGCCTCACACTTGCTTTCATGTTCTGTTGTCACCATCTTGAAATTTTTAATAATTTTGAAACAAGGGGCCTTGTTTAAAATTTTGCTTTGGGATTGCAAGTGCTGTCCCAGCCCTAAGGAAGATCATAGAAATCGTCGAATCACATTTTTCATAGGTTCTCATCCTCATTCTTTCATTCATTCTTTCCTCTAACATACGTGGGATTTGTGCCTACTGCATGCCAGACACCTTTCTGTGCAGTCCATTCTTTGATCTGGGATTTTGTCTGTGTTGGTTGCAAAATAATTGCACCTGTTGATTTTTTATTATAGATTTTTTCCCATGACTTATCTTTCTTTTCTTTACTGATATTTGGTAGAATGTGTTAAAATCAGTATCTCTCTATCCTCGATCTTTACTTCTTAGAGTCAGCCATTCTACTGTAAGGATTTGTCTGTTTGCAAATAAACATCGAGAAAGGATGCTGTTCCTTGGTAAGTTTGAACCTCAAGATATGTAAGTAGCTGAGCTACTTGCTTCAGTTTTCAAGTTTATTTTGTTTTCTCCTTAGGCCTAAATGTTAAGGATCTTAAGGAAATAAATTAAAATTTAAGCACCTATGTGATGCTAAACGTTTTACATATTGGTTTTACCCTCACATTTTAATTTATTTGCTTATAAAGCTCCAGTTTTTGGTCTGTTGCCTATCTATAATTTTCACATGTGAGTGGAAGGGCTTAGTAATTGGAGATATTAGGGCCTTCAGTACTGTGTTAAATGTCTTCCATTTCCTTAGGAAAAAATTGTAGTTCAGCGTGAATGATTAGGATGGAAATAGCATATTGATTCTCTCCCGAAGAAGGTCAAGATGATGAATTATTCGAACCTTCTGAGAAGATTATGATTGCGTCGGTACTGCATTCAAAGAAATGATGTGGCTCTTTCCACTTTTATTTTGTGGCTCAAGTACACACATACATAAACTTCTTAAACTCCCCTTTGTCTATTTCCTGAAACTGAAGTTGCAAAAACCATATCTTTTGCATATATTACTGTCTGCTAGCCTCTGAGACTTAGACTTAGATTTGAATTGAGCTGTTTTTACCCCTCCCCCCTTAGGATGATACTTTCCTGCTCTCTTCAGGGAGTACCGCCTTCTGCACTCCCTTCCCTTTAAGGCAGACTGTAAACTGTGACGTTGTCCTTGCAAAGGCAGCCTGATTTTATTTGATTTTATATTAATTGGAAACATCACACTTACAAGTTAACAGCTGTTTCACTGTCATTTTCCCCTTAAATGAGGCTTTCTTTACTTTATTGGAAAATGTGCTTCATCGATCCCAGATGTTTCCATGCTACCTGGACATACAGTGATATGCCTGCACCATTTATTTTGCATAATGTGACATCTTGCATGTTCGGGTGCACTCTTAATGTATTCTGTTTACCTCTGAGCTTATCAAGAAACCAATTTCCTGACAACAAACGAAGGAGGGTCCAATGGTAGTTTGCACATTTCTATTTACTGTTTTACCCTTGAGAAATCCTTCACACTGCTTAAGCCTCAACATTTAAAATAACCAGTGAGCCATCAGAGGCAGAACAGTAGCTGGCATGCTCTATTCATTAGTGTTTCGTGGTTGTCCATATTAAATTATGGAATTTGAAAGCATTTTATTCCATGGAAACAAGGTTAGGTTTGAACTGTAAAAAGGAGTGATACACGAATAAAAGATTAGCCAAACTTCATTCTGTTTTGCATTCTAAAGTTACTCTCGATTTGCCTAATAAATATATTGCCCTCCACTGACTAGGGACTTTGTTGTCCAACTTGGTTTGCAGCAAATTACAGTTTTCTCCTAACACCCCCATGGTCACGTGCACAGGAATTTCCCTTCTGCATAGTATTGCAGACCTTGGGTGGAATAAATTGAAGGGCTGATTCCTTTGTCCCAGGGGGGCAGATGGTGATTATTTATGGTCAGTATTTCATGAAAATTAAATTCCCTGCTGTTTATGTTTTATAAAGATTAACTCTTTGCAGAGTAAATGTGAAATGCTGAACTGTGTCTGGCCAGCCTCTTTCTAGCCCCTAAATTGAAGCAGCTCACTCTTCCTCTGCTGACAGTCATTCAGCCTCTTCATGCCTCAGTTATATTTTCAGCCAATAATATGTTCATAAATCAGATGGATAGTTTGAATCTGAGTAGAACGTTTAAGCCTTATGTATATCCATGACCTGAGAATCGTAGTTTTGAGGTTCTTAACATATCGTTGTTTAGTGCTGTTTTTAGAAAATTTACATTCTTTTATTACAAGCTGAAAAGAATTTGAAGCAGAAAAATTGACACTGAAGTCCAGTATTACTTATACATTGTAAAGATAAAGTCCAAATTCTTTCTTTGAATGATGAACGCCGATTGTAAGACTATGCCTCTTATTTTCAGGATGCAAAGACTAATGGACAGTAAAGCATAATTATTTATGGATGATTGTAAAGGAAAGGGGTTTGATTCCACTGACCCCCAGGGGAGGTGGATATGCTGTCCCTCCCTCCATAATTATAGTTATTTCCACTTGAAACTTCCATAGGCAGGAACAGAGGAGAAAATGACAATACCCCATTGCAATGGCCATTAGACAAGGTGTGTTCTCCACTTGGTATATGTGCTAGAAAAAAAATCGCTTTAGGATGATAACAAAGAAAGCAGCCTGTGTAGGTATCTGTCAGACTGTCGATGACCTTGGGGAGCATTTTGGCTTGGAGGGCTACAGTATTTTGAGTGCTTGGTTAGATTGCTGCATATATTGAATTCACTAATGATTGCCTTTGAGCAAGACAGTTGAGTGTAGCTAACAGAAATAGACCTTTGGCTTTACGTGCCCATGGCCACCAATTGCTGTCTGGAAGTACAAAGCTCAGTTATGCAGGGTCTCAAAAATATGCTTTTTTGGTTTTTTTTCTTGAAACTTACAACAGAGATTTGCTTGAATCCTGGTGTGGCTGATAAGCATTTACTTAAATATCATACATATTTTAAATATATAATTCATGTAAACATTCAGGTACAACTGTAACAGAGACAGAGTCACCCAACAGCCTCATGTATGTGTATGTTCTCTTTATATATTTAGTGGGTTTCAATTTACAATCCCAACTTGGTCATGAAGAGAGTCATATTTTTCTTCATTTTTCCATAGCTGAACTATGTCATTCATTGTCTGTTCTCTTGGTGCAAGTGGTACATAGTACTGTTTCCAGGGCTGGGCGAGCTCTCGAGTTGGCTGGGCCGTCTCCATATCTCAGCTTTCATTGGCACTACTGCTTTCCTGAGGTCCTCCTTATCTATTTTCTCTCCGAGCTTCTGCTAACGGGTCCCCATGCCCTGCATCGTGGCTGTCCCCAGTAGGCATGTGGCTCTTGACTCTCAGCTGTCTTCTGTTTACCTTACCTTACCTTAAATTGTGGGAGGACTTTCAGATCTCTTCCATGCCCAAATACCTGGGCAGGGAGCCATGATGGGTCCTCTCACCTTAAGATTTGCCCAGATGTCTTCCTCACTCTCCTTATGGCCACCATGTTGGGGCAGGGAGCAGGTTTGAGGGGAAAACCAGAAGTTCACTTTTAGACATCTTACATTTGGGATGCTAATAGACATGCAGGCAGAGTTGGCAGTTGAATATGCACGTCTGGAGTTCAGGGGAGAGGTCTGGACTCTAGATAAGAATTTGGAAGCCATTAGCCTTTAGGTCATACTGACAGCTATGAGCCTGGATAAGACCACAAAGAGAGTAAATGTAGATAGAAAAGTGAGGAGAGAAGGTGGATTCATCTAAAGGAAGGAAGAAACCTGAAAAGCTACTGTAAATAATGATCATAATTTAAAGGAAATCATTACAGGCTCTAAGGCCGGGTGGGACCTTAATGCAAGGGATTGTTCAACATGGGCTCATGTCATAAGTTACAAGGAAATGGTATGGAAGTGGAAAGAAACCTGTAAACTTAAATGTAAAGGGGGTTACGATTTTAATAGATCAATTACTGGCCTGAATTTTGTCAAAAGGTATTGTTTGAGGCAATGCCACTGGAAATACTTAGCAGGAACTGTGATAATAACCATGGAGAGGTTCTTCCTTAGAGGGGAGAGACAGAAACCCCCATCTGGATGGCTGAGGAAGGGGTTTTTCAGTTGCGTCTCCTAGAATTCTTATACCTACTCTCAGCAAACTAAATATTATACAGTGATGCTAGGCGTCCTCAACCCAGGGGAAAAAAAAGCACAGAAAGTAAATATCTTTCTCAAACAATTAAAAGCAAACGTTGAAAATTTGATTATTTTTAAAATTTTTATTCGGAAAATCTGAAAGTACATGTGATTTGCGCTGTGATTCCAGTAGGTACGTTGTTGCTTCACGTTGTACCTATGATTTCTGATTTCATTTAGGTTTCCGGATTTTCTGGTTTATCTCACTTTTATATAAAAACAGCTAGGTCCTTTCCTTTGAAAATACCTGTAGGACTTTTTTCCTCAGACTGAGGAGAAATTTTATGGGTGGACCATAAATAAACTCTTTAAAAATTAGTCAACAGTTGCTGTGTTCTTAGGCATCCATACTGTGTAGGTCTGTGAGGTGAAAATACTTTATCCAAAAATAGGAACATCAAATATGTTACATGAAGAGAACGCTTTCTCAGTCCTAAATTCGGTTGATTCACTATTTTGTCTTTGGTTGGTTTCCAAATGAAGATGTGCTTTTAAAAAGAAAAGTGGTGTTTAATGACTTTGAATACTTCTCTGTAAAACCCTCTTCCAAGGGGGTTGAATAATTTATGAGTCTTTAATATTGGAGAGGGAAGTTATTCCTCGAAGGCTAGCTTTTCATAACCACTTTGCCATGGCTGATTGATCTCTCTACTCACAAGGCTACAGCCGCACGAAGCACACAACCCCGTGGTCACTGAACTCCAGTACTGAGCACATAAGAAGAGGCTCACAGTGACACAGACACAGACACAACATTAATTTTAGTGTATTAGAAAAAAACAAACATCCCTAAGATAAAGAAAGAGAAGTGGGATGTAGGGCAAAGGCAGAAGTTGTGTTTCACTAAAAGCAGATTAAGTTGCAGCCCTACTGTGGTAAGTCTGCAGGTGTTTAAGTTCACTCATTTTGGAATTGAAATGCCTG
Organism: Aethalodelphis obliquidens; assembly: GCF_003676395.1. Lineage (NCBI taxonomy): Eukaryota > Metazoa > Chordata > Mammalia > Artiodactyla > Delphinidae > Aethalodelphis > Aethalodelphis obliquidens. The sequence goes on along the minus strand of NW_020837960.1, from coordinate 28,112,090 downwards.
AAATGTTTCCTGAGAGGTTGGACTTGCATGGGTATCCATGGCCATACGTCTGTATCTTCAGATAAATCTGCAGCATTTCACACAGTAGTTCATGATCTATTTTCTGTTTTCTTTAAGCTTTTGATTATACCCACTCATCATTTTGCTCCAGGTCAGGGGTCACTGACCAGCCTGTGTACTGGCTTCCCTTGAGTCCAGTGGCCTTCTCTGGTTCAGTCCATTATGAACAGGGATACTGGGTTGTTCACATAATATTAGATTTGGCTACTGTTGGTGGGACAGTGCCCTGTGAGATGTCTCAGGGTAGGTCTTCATTATTCAGGTGGGAAAACCAAGGCAAAGAAAAATGCCTAGATTTATAAAGCTAGCAAATGGTAGAGTTGGGATTCAAACCCAGGTCATCTGGCTACAGAATCCGTGGTCCACATGCTCGGCCACCTCTGCTAAGCCCCAGGCTGTGGAGGTGGTCGGAACACTCGTGTGTCTTGGAATTGGTCTGACCTCACTGTGGCCTTGACAGACTCCCAGGAGAGCTCAGGGGCCTGTGGGTAGTAGGCACAGGCGAGCATGAGAAGCTGCATTGATTGGACACAGCAGTTCAGTGCTGCTGGATAGAGAGGATGAACTTGCTTGGCATTTTAGTTAACTGTGCTCTCGTTCTCAAGCTAGAGCACTTCGTGTGTGTAACTTAGTGCCTTGTCACTCCAGCACTTTGGAGGTTATCAGAGTAACAGTGTCGTGGCACTCTGTCAGCCAAGGGCTGCTTCCCAGGCATTTCTGGACCGTGAAACCTTGCCCACAGTTAGCCTGGGGGCATTTACATCATCACCATAGTGGACTCTGGTGACTACGTGTTTTCCCCTTTTAATTCAAACAGCCAGGTGTGAGCGATTTGCTCTGAGACTATATCGGCATAGCCACGTCATTACAGAAGGGCTCTCTGGAACCCTGTGCAGAGAAGCGGCAGCAGCATCTACAGCTGCCACGTGGCCGGATGTCGGGGCCTAGAGGTTTCGGTCCTGGGTATCCTCAGACCCATTGCTCCGGAGTCTCAGGGTGCCTCAGCTTGTCCAAGTCGTAATCATTGTTAGTCGTACTGTTGTTGGAGGTTCAGAAATCCAGTCTGCGTTTGAGCGTGACTCTTTAGACAGTGATGAGCAGTAGGAAATGGGAAAACGTCACAGGGAATCTCAGTCTCTTGCTGGCTTCAACATTCTGTGGCTGGCACTAGGAGTTCCAAGATATCAATGTGTTTTTGTTTTTGCCTCGTTTGCATAATTGGCTCAGAGGGAATCTGATTTATGAGGAGAAGTACAGGTATAAGAACAGTGATGAGGGCTTCCCTGGTGGCGCAGTGGTTGAGAGTCCGCCTGCCGATGCAGGGGACACAGGCTCGTGCCCCGGTCCGGGAAGATCCCACATGCCACGGAGCGGCTGGGCCCGTGAGCCATGGCCGCTGAGCCTGCGCGTCCGGAGCCTGTGCTCCGCAACGGGAGAGGCCACAACAGTGAGAGGCCCACGTACCGCAAAAAAACCCACAAAAAACAATAAAAAGAAAGAAGAGTGATGAGAAGCACTAGTTAAGGAGAGAGGTGATAAGTAACTCTTGTCTCCCTGGGTACCAGCATAACTGAGATTTTGACGTCCTGGCAGCTAGGGAATGAGCGTGTGTTCTCTCTGCTTCTGGAAGCTCTTTTGCAGTGTTTGTGAAGAAGGCTAACTAATGTGCAAATGGTGGGCTGAGGACTGTGGGGTATCTGGGCTGCTGTGCCCAAGAGACCACAGCTGGACTGAGCCAGCGCTGAACATCAGAGCACTCAGCGGATGATGATCCTGGGAAATCTTGGGGGCAGGGCTAAGTGTCAACCTACTGCTTCCTGATCATGAGAGCCTTCATATTCAGACCTGAAAAGAAAGCAATAGCTCAGGGTACATTTTCCCTGAGTGTCTCTCTGACTTTTTTGAATGGGTGTGGTTGTACAGTAATGACTGTGAAATCACATAATCATCAGTTTCTTATACCGACCCCTTTACCATAGCGAAGTCTCCAGGACCTTGCAGAGTAGGACTTTGTACGGCATCTGCAAAGAAATATGTCAATGATGTGGTGAGTATAATGCAGTGAGTTATTTCCCAAGTAGTAAATAAAGCTGGGAAGAGCTGTTAACAGCCTGCAAGTCCATAAGGATGTCATAAATCTCAAAATTTGCTTTGTGTCAAAATATTTTATTGAAGCATCGATGGTACTTGGGCAAAATTTAATGAGTAGTAAATCAGTCAAATTAAGTGGTTACAGTTTGTGTGTATGCTCATAAACTTCATCTAGGTCTTAAATGTTTTGTTCAAGTTTTCTGAGACTGGGATTTAGTGAGGTCATGCTTGGGAAAAGGTCGAGGTTAGTAAGTATACAGAACAATAGGTGTGTAATTGTGTTCAAGGCATGAAACCTGCTTGTTAAAAAAGCCAGCCATGTCTCATTTCCCATACTCCACTGGAAATTTCAGTCATTTGTTTTTAAACCTAAACTGGTGCATTATCTCTGAGGCCATAGTCAAGCTGCCTACAGAAAAGGTAGGAACGGCACTCTGTGTTTTAAATTTATTAATCCCAGAGTGGTTGAAAAGCAGAGATGGTAAATTAAGATGTAAGACAGACAGTAGGATGCCTTCGGTGTGAGAGGAAGAGGTGGGGGAGAAGATATCATGGAAGTACTGGAAGAGAAGATATAACCAAAAGATGCATTTCGTATTTTCATCCGGGATTAATTCACTGGGGAGACTGAATCAATAGCGTTAAGTTTACATATTAGACCAATGAGCAGAACATTGAAAATGGATTATTTCCAGCCTTCTGACTGCAGAAGTCATGTTAATATAACTTGAAGATGTAAAAAATTAATAAACAGAAACCTCAATTAAATGGAGTTGGGGGCCCAGAAGAGGGAGCTCTCAGGACCCGTGAAACTCCTCTGCTTTCCTTTTCCCTTTCCAGCCAACGAAAAGCCATGGACTGTTTGACTTTAGCCCTCCCAATTTCCTTTCCCCTCTATAAAATTCTTCTCCTTCCCTTGCCATGTGGGGACTTGCACATGACTCGCCATGGTTGCAGACCCTGAATTGCAATTCTCTTCTGATCCTGAATAAACCCATCTTTGCTCTAGAGATATCTGGCAGTCAGTTTGTTTCAGGTCAGCAGAGATCCCTCTGCGGTTGCTAAACAATGCAGGAGCTGATAGGAGACTGATACTCCTTGGGTATAATTCTTGTTTTCTCAGGCAGTGATGTGGAGTACTGAGTCAGGGAAAACTAGAAAGGGGGAAAGTAGTAGAGCTCACCATGCAATTCCATTAAGCACTTCTGGGCCAGGCATTGTATTAAGTCTTAAGAGGTACAATAGTTAATAGGTCACAGCTCTTGGATTGGTGTTGAAAGATACACAGAGTGTCATCTTCCAAAAGAGAGGAGAGTTGAAAGCCCTATGGGGGGGAAAGCCCTATGGAAGGGCTCTCAGCTCAGCCTGGCCCGGTCAGGAGGGTCATCCCGGTGAAGGTGGGGCCTGAGCAGTTGTCGGGGGAGTGCTTCATGAGGGGAAGCAACCTAAGCAAAAAAAAAACAGAAGCAAAAAGCAGTGTAATGTGTTCAAGGAACTAAAAGAAATGCGTATTTTGGAAGCATCAAAGGGGGTGGGGCACTGAGAGGTAAGCCTGGCAGTGGATTCCTGGGCTGCATCAAGGAAGGCCTGTGCACTTGCTCCTGAGTCTGAAGGTGGCGCCTTTGAAGGTGACTGACGTGAACAGACGGGTGTTTTACAGAGATGGCTCTGGCAGCAGGGAAGGGAGGAAGATGAATTTGAGAATCACAGAGGCTGTCCAGATAACCAAGCTGAGATGACGCAGGCTTCACGTCCTGCAGGTGTTACAGAAAGATGTGCACACCTACATTTTGTGGATTTCTTTAGGCTATTTTTAAAAATATTTCTTTCTTTCTTTATTTTGGCTGTGTGGGGTCTTGTTTGGGCTCCTCTCTCTCTAGTTATGGCACACGCGGGCTTCAGAGCACGTGGGCTCTGTAGTTGCTGTGCACGGGCTCTCTAGTTGAGGCGCATGGGCTCAGTAGTTGTGGCTCGCGGGCTTAGTTGCCCTGCAGCGTGCAGGATCTTAGTTCCCGACCAGGGATCGAACCCGTGTCCCCTGCACTGGAAGGCGGACTCTTAACCACTGGACCATCAGGGAAGTCCCTAGTCTATTTTTTTTTTTTAAAGTAAGAGCTGTTGTAAACACGGAGAAAAGCATAGGAGGTGATACAAACACCCATCTTCCAACCACAAAGGTTTAACAGGTATTAATATTTAACGTAATTTGATTGTTAAGGAGTTAAAACATTACAGTTTAGTTAGATTTTCCTGTGAACCTCTCCTCAGTCTCAGTCTCCTCCCCATATGAATTTGGTACTTATTATTCCCTTGCGTGTGTTTTATATTTTGCTACACATATTTGTACCTACACTTAAAATATAGTATGTTTTTACATATCTTACATTTTTACGTCAGTGTTATCAAACGATATATAATATTCCATACCTTACTTTTTCCATTCTCCTTTTTTTTAGTTTAAGGTGTACAGCATGATGATTTTTCCCCCTTTATTTACTTATTTTTAATTAAAGTTTAGTTGATTTACAGTGTTGTGTTAGTTTCAGGTGTACAGCAAAGTGATTCAGTTACACACACACACACACACACACATATATATATATATATAAAAATCTGTTCTTTTTCAGATTGTTTTCCTTTATAGGTTATTACAAGATATTGAATATAGTTCCCTGTGCTATATACGTAGACCCTTGTTGGTTATCTGTTTTATATGTAGTAGTGTGTATGTGTTAATCCCAAACTCCTATTTTATCCCTTCCCCCTTTCCACTTTGGGAACCATCAGTTTGTCTTCTATGTCTGTGAGTCTGTTTCTGTTTAATAAATAAGTTCATTAGTATCAGTTTTCTAGATTCCACATATAACTGATATCATATGATATTTGTCTTTCTCTGTCTGACTTACTTCACTGCCATTATTTTTTAAGTATATCCATGTTGATACATCATTTAGCTTGAGCTTTTCCTGACAACTATTCTACAGTGTTGTGGTGTGTACTCCAGTGTGTATATTTGTACTGTGGATGAACACATAGTTTATTTCACTTTAGACTGTTTCTAGCAGCGGGCTCTGAGCAGCTGTCACAGCCTACCTCACTGAGAGTCCCCTGGAGAATTAAGCCCTAATGCCCCAAATCACCCATTATTTGTATGAATTAATTTCTTGCCTACGCATCTAGAACTGTGCTAGTTATGTAACCTGTGCCCCCAGCAATGGAAGCGTGGAGTCTTAACCACTGGACTGCTCCTTGGGAGTTTTGAGAAGATAATCCTCCAGTCATTACGGTTCAGATGAGAACCACTTGTTGAGAAAATCTCTGAGTAGAATTGCTGGGTATGTCATAAGGTATGTGCATAGTTCTTCTTTCAACCAGGTGTGGGCAAAGGCCCTTCAAAGTGATGCTCCAATTCGCTGTATAAAAAGACTGTTCCCCATCTTTGCCAATAGTCGTGGCTGTCAGATTTTTCTGTCTTTGCCAACTGAGGGGCATTAATAGTATTGTAGCGTTTTAATTTTCATTTTCCTAATTATTAGTCTGTGTGAGCACCTGTTTTGAATATAATTTTTGTGACTGGATTTCTTCTAATTGCTGATTTATATGCTTTCCATTTTTCTATCCCGGTATTGCCTTTTCCTTACTTATTTTATTCTTATACATTCTGGTTACCAATCCTTGGTTCATTATATGAATATCAGATATATTTTAAATTTACTTGTGGCATCTGTTTTGGACACAGGTTTTTCACTTTAATTTAATTTTAAACAGATTTATCAATCTTTTCCTTTATGGTTTGTGCTCTTTGTGTTTCATGAGAAATTCTTTCCTACCCATGCTTTTCCCCCAGTATATTTCTCTAAAGATTTAAAAAGTCACTTTTCATACAATAGTTTTTATTCCTCCTGCAACTGATCAGTTGATTTTTTTGGGGGGGGGTTGGTATGCGGGCCTCTCACTGTCGTGGCCTCTCCCGTTGCGGAGCACAGGCTCCGGACGCGCAGGCTCAGCGGCCATGGCTCACGGGCCCAGCCGCTCCGCGGCATGTGGGATCTTCCCGGACCGGGGCACGAACCCGTGTCCCCTGCATCGGCAGGCGGACTCTCAACCACTGTGCCACCAGGGAAGCCCCTGATCAGTTGATTTTTATGTCTAGCATGAGGTAGAGGTCTCATTTCATTTTGTTCTTCAGAGATAACCAGGGGCCCAGGAACTACTTATTAAACAGTCTTTGCACATGGCCAGGGTTCACCCCCATCTCCTTGCTGTTAAATGTGTCTAGGATTGTTTCTGAGCTCTCTGCTCTGCTGCATTCTGTTTGTCTCTGTGTCAGCACTGCACGGTCTTAATTACAATAGCTTTACCCTACGTTTTGAGATGTGGCAGGGAAATTTCTCTCTTTATCATTATCTTGCCTATTCTTGGACCTTTGTTCTTACATATGAAGTCTAAAGTCAGTTTGTTTACCTAAAAAGTAAAATTCTTAGGATTTTTTATTATAATTATTCTTTGAGTTAATAGAATAATTTGGGGAGAACTAATATTTATAGTATTATTTTCTTTTCATGAATATGCTCTATCTTTGCATATATTCAAGTGTTCTTTTGTGTCTCTCAGTAGCACTTTGTAATTTATTGATACTTCAAAAAGACCTGTCGCATCTTCTGTATGATTTAGTCCTGGGTGCCTTGTAACTTCCTAGCTGTTATCGCTTCAGATGTTTCTCCTGCTCTTCATCTGTCTCCTGGGTCGCTTAACTGTTCATCTTACGTTGCTGCTTCGTGGGTGAATTCTGCAGAGCCCTCTTCTGATTCACTAAATCTTGCTTCCACCATCCAGTCTAGGGTTCATCCCACCTGGACTGTTTTTATTTATTTAAATGACTGTATCTTGCATTTCCAGACATTCTAGTTATTTCTCTTCTGGATCTATATGTTGTTACATTTCTTCCTGTTCTCATTCCATAAGGTCTTGGTGGTTTGTTTTTTTTAATGGGTGTATTTTATTTCTCTGAGTATCCTAAACATGCTTAGTTTAAAATCTTTGTCAGACTAGTCCATGAAATGAATCCGTTCACGGTAAATTCATGTAGATTTTTTTTTTTTTTTTTGAGGCTTTGGCTTACTCATTTTGTTATTACTGTTTCTCTTTTTCCCCCTCCACGTTTGCCTTCCCTGCTTAACGGTTGTGTCTGCCAGGCCCTGAGTTGTCCAGTCAAAACAAGGTCCTCATAGGTGACTTGAGCTCCTGTGCCGTGATGACTCTGATCCAGTCCAGTGCAGTGGGATGTAGTGGGAGGTGGGACGGTGGGGGCGGGGGGGGCGGGGAGAGGCGGGCGGAGGCTGCCACGGTTCCCGTCACCAGGCTGTGTCTGCTTCCTTTAACCTCGCTAGGTCTGCAGTGAACAGCAGACTTGTTCAGCGTCCTTCACAAGGCTGGCCGCCGTCTCTGATGGCCACTCTGGGCAGTGCAGTGCAGTGTATCCCTGCCCCCGTGGGAATCTGTCTCCAGACTGGGAGCCTCGTGGACCCTTCCCACGGCTTCATGTTCTGTTCCAGTCCTGATTCACAAATCCATCTCCGTTTGGAAGACGACCATGGCTACTTCTATTTATATTTTAAATCTGTCATGGGCGTATGTTTGGAGCGGAGGATATACATCGAGATGTGATCATGTTTTGCCATCTTGACTAGTCCCCAAACCTGATTTTAGAAAAGATAATTTGCAGCGTGGTGTGGTGTCACCGTCACATTTGCCCATCATAACAGTGCAATCCTGCATCCTTTCAATCCCTGCTCCCATCAGTCTTTATGATCATAGAATTGAGGGTGACATTCTTTCAGTGAATCATATCATGATCCACCAGCTGAAAGATTAATTCAGAAAACATGATTAGAAAGAGACATCTGAATAGTTTATCTGAGACATAAGGCATGGACATCAGTGACAGGATTTAAATAACTGCAATGAATTCTCTTTAGTTTTCTTGTCTTACCCAATCAGCATCAAGATGTTTTTACCAGCTTAGGTAAGGCAGTGTCAGAAAGTCTAACTGCTTTGCTGGTCATAAATTATCACTGTTCGTGTGCTGACTGAAAGAATACTTTCTGTCACTAAAATACCCAGTTTCCCTTTTGGAACAAGAATGATAATACAACATTAATATTGTTCTGGGATGTACCATACTCTGTGTAATTTTTCCAACAATTTGTCAGCAGTCTAAGTAAATAAGAAATTGTGCCTCCTCTTTAATAAACTCTGTCTGTTCATTACTTCATGCTTCTAGCATACGATGTCCTGTAGAATTAGGGCTGTGTCTCCCAAAATGCCATATTAAATTTAAGTTAGTGCCGGCCGTATTTTTCCAGTGTTGCACGGAGTTAATATTAGCCTGTATCTCATCTTCTTCAGCCATCAATCTTAGAGCGTGCTAATGAAGCAACCTCCCTCAGATTAAAAAGATAACATTACAGATTCTAAGTGGACCTTTCAGATTTGCCCTCATTTTTATCTCAAATTAAAATGAAAATGGTATAAAGTACTCGCAGGATAGTTCATTTTTGGTTCTGCCAAATAATATTTGACATTATGGCCAAATTTAACGCTCAGCGTCTAAGTGGCTTTTTATGTTCTCATTTACACTATGGAGAGAAGATGTTGGCATTAGATTTTTTTTTTAATTAAGTAGTTTTTTTGCTATAATTGAGACATGACAATTTTGGACATATTGTAAAAAAGAATTATTCATTTAACAAACGATTAATGTGTTTATATTATATGCAAACTTTCATTCATTAACTTTTTTTGGTTTGTTTTTATGTATTGATTGATTGGCATTAGATTTTTTTTAAAAACCCTGTCAGTATCGGTCATTTGCTTATTTATTTATTTGGCTGCACCATGCAGCATGCGGGATCTTAGTTCCCTGACCAGGGATGGAACATGCGCCCCTTGCAGGGCAAGCGTGGAGTCCTAACCACTGGACCTCTGGGGAAGTCCCGGCATTAGATTTTAAATGTTTGTAATAGCAAAGCTTTTCATGTGAAGAATTCAGAGAGCTGGACACCCTCGCTCCATCAGAGGCCACATCACTTGATACTTCGTGGACACTCCATTTGAATTCCCAAAACAAGACCAAGATTCATTCTTTAAATGTTAAACATGACATAAACATTTTTTCCCCTACAAATCTTTAAGACTATGGAATTCAGTAGGGATCATCAAAATCCATAGAATGTGGAAATAAATTCTTAAAAACTTGAATTGCTTTTATTTACACTTGGAACCTTTTTAATTGGTTTTTAAATAAATTTATTTATTTTAGGCTGCATTGGGTCTTTCTTGCTGCACGCGGGCTTTCTCTAGTTGTGGCGAGCGGGGGCTACTCTGTCGCAGTGTGCGGGTTACTCTTCGTTGCACGCGGGCTTCTCGTTGCGGTGCCTTCTCTTGCTGTAGAGCACGGGCTCTAACGCGGGCTTCAGTAGTTCCAGCACACGGACGGGCTCAGTAGTTGTGGCTCACAGGCTGTAGAGCACAGGCTCAGTAGTTGTGGCGCACGGTCTTTGTTGCTCCGCGGCGTGTGGGATCTTCCCGGACCAGGGCTCGAACCCGTGTCCCCTGCATCGGCAGGCGGATTCTTAACCACTGCACCACCAGGGAAGCCCCTGGAGCCTTTTTAATATTAAAATCTTTGCTGAGGAAAGGGGATCTCTTTATGCCTTTTTAGCCAAAGAAAGAAATTCGTGTAACTAGAGATAACCACACAGATAAGCTTTGTGACTTGTCAAGCTTCGCTTAAGTGCCGCAGTTAAACCATTGTGAAGATGATGTTTGATTTTAGAATTGCTTCAAGAAGATTACAGGTTTTAGAATGACAGCAGGATTCCTGGGTCTTCTTTCTTTTCTGCACTGTGCCTGGAACCCTAATCTGGAGGTGAGAGAGGTGGCCCCATCTCACACAGAAAAACCCCTGTTAGGTCATGAAAAGTTGAGAGAGCCCCGCCTCTGGCTGGGGGTGTCGGCCATCATTGAAGGTCTCCTTGCCGTGATGGATGGCTCTGTAACCTGGGGGCATGTGACCCAAGGCCCATTTCCTGGAGCTGTAGCAAGAGACCGAGCTTGGTGGCTTCTCTTCTAGCTGGGGAGGAACCAAGAAGCCCATCATGTCAACTTCTTCAGGCTGTCCCTAGACAGCGTCCTCTCCGGCATGCTGAGGAGACTCTGAGAACACTCTATTGCCACTTGGGCTGGGATGCTTTCCTTCTGTGAAAAACAGAGGAGGATAAAATTACAGTCAGGCTGATACTCTAATAGCCTCTGGGAGGGAAGTTACTTTATCCTTGGAATGAACTGGTGTCAGGCTTTGCTGTTGTAACTCCACCAGATAAGAGTTACGCACTATTCCTATAGGTTACGTACTGCTTCTCTCACGTGATCGAGGACATCTCAAACTTGGCAGAGAAGAGAAAACCCACAGCCTAGAGAATATTAGAGTGTAGATGGCTGAAGGTCTCATGTTTCATTGAAGCCTTATGTGTTTTCCAAAAAATCGTGCGAACTTCGCATCTTATTCCAAAATATATCCAGTTTTACATTAATAGAATTATAGTGTCACTTTTGTGAATTATTACAGCCTTTTTGAAATGCAATTTGGCATTATCTGTTAATATTAAAAATACATGTACGCTTTCACTCAGCAGTCTTCTGGGAATTGGTCTCATAGAAATAAAAGCATCAGTACATCAAGATACATGTATAACGATACATATGACCACTTGTCATGGCAAAAATTGGAATAGAATGAATGGCACTCAACAGGGAAGTCATTGACTATAAACTGTGGAGCCACCACAGTGTGGAATTGTGCTGCCATTAAAGAGGATGAATTGGAATTCTGCTGGGCGACTTGAAGGGATTTCTGCGAGTAAAGCAGAATGCAAGGAATACGTCTAAGAGCCCATGTTTATAAAACAATGCCAGAATAACTGTACGTATTTCTATATGTTTTGTAAATAATATGAGCGTGAGGAAACAGGTAGCTCACCAGGTTACCTGTGGTAGGAGGGATGAAAGAAGGAGGAGGGAGGGGAAAAGAAAATACTGCATTTATATAATCATGTGAAGTTAGATATGTATGTGTGATCTGTGCAATACAAATTTTAAACAGACAAATTGCCCCTCTCCTGTAGATTCGGAAGCCGACAGGCTCGTGCTAAGTGGCTTTGCCCTCTGCCTGCCTCATCACAGCATAGCCCTGGGAGCAGTGGTCATGTTCATACATGACCTGACAACATCCACAGTGCGAAGGTCCGAGAGGTACAAGCCACCATGCTGCCTCCATCTGCTGGAGTGCCGCCCTCTGGGGAGGTTCCGTTGGTCCTGCCATGACGTGAACGTGAAGGGGCTTCCTGACTGAGGCAGGCTGTGGGCATTTTTAAGGTTCCCTAGACATTGGTACCTTGATTCTGAGGCTTGATTTCTGCTGGCTCTTTAAGCCTTTAAGTCATCATCTGATTTGACCTCTAGCTTTCTGCAGTGATTCCTGGTTGTTTCTCTGGTTCCACCTTTGGTTATAGGCTTTGCTCTTGTTTTGACCTCTAACTTTCATGTAATGTCTACATTTGAACCATCCCTTTACTATAAAGGACTTTATTCCCTTTTTCCTTCATTCTCTTCTTTTTTTTTTTTTTCCGGTACGCGGGCCTCTCACTGCTGCGGCCTCTCCGGTCGTGGAGCACAGGCTCCAGATGCGCAGGCCCAGCGGCCATGGCTCACGGGCCCAGCCGCTCTGCGGCATGTGGGATCCTCCCGGACCAGGGCACGAACCCGTGTCCTCTGCATCGGCAGGCGGACTCCCAACCACTGTGCCACCAGGGAAGCCCAAGGATAGTTTTAAGATATACTATATTAAGTGTTATTTCCTTTCATTGACTTTTCATGGAACATTCTGGAACAACTGTGTTATTGATAACAGCAGAGAGTCAGGTGGATCTGTTCATGTTGCTTTAAAAGCATGAATCCTATAAGTGAATTTGGATGTTTGGGTTGGACTCTGGCTCATTTTAGCTTACTAGTTCCTTTGCCTTGAAAACAGATGCATGGGATCTTTTTGGAAGGGAATCTTAAAGGTCGTCTAATCTAACCATACTTCAAGTACAATAATACTTTCTAAAACATCTCCACAGAGAGCTTGGCCAAATTTCTAAACATTTTCCTGTCACTATAAGACACTCACTGTCTCCAGAGGTAACTCATTTTCATCTGTGGGCATTTCTTCCTTAGTTATATTAAATTTGAATCTGACCAGGGATCTTTCTCTACTCTTACTGGCAGCCAGGTGAAAATCGGATCCTTTCTTGCTGATGATAACATCATCAAGAGCCTCTAAAATGTTCCATACACGATGAGTAGCATTACGGCAAAAACTACCAGGCATCCCAGAAGAGAGGACCAAATAACTGAAAACCAAGAGGAAAAAACCCTGGTAACATCACCTTGTGAGATGCTGGAAGGTTAGAGTGCTGCTTCCTACTCTGCATAGTGGCCTGCACTGCAAGTCACTGAAAGCTTCAGGGAGAAGGCAGAGGGAAGGTCTGGCTCACATCTTACTATGTTTTGCTTCGTGCTGGTATGTTGGCTGCTTTGGTTGCTCTCTGATGTCTTCAAGCGGCTAAATTCTGTATTTTTGTGTGTGGGTGGTTGTCACTATTTTCTGTAGGAAGGTTGATGTACTACAAGCTATTCCTTCATAGTCAGAAGCAGACTGAACATACATGATAATGAAAAGTGTCAGTTAAACATGGGTAATTTAGTTTCATAAACTTTAAAATCAGATAACATTTTGGAGGAATTGAGGTTTCAGCTTCACAATCTGGGGACTAGAATTTGGGCCCTCATTTTCATTTCTAGAGACTAATTTAAGTATAGGAAAATGAGTTGAATTATTCATGCATATGACTTCACTAATAGTTCCTATATTTGTGTACTGCTTGTGAGTATCTCAACAAAAGAGGATCCAAATCATCTAGATGGGTTGCAGCAGCATCCAAGGATGCCAAGTCTTTGATCCACTTTTTTACCCTCAGGATTCTGCTTGCATGATGAGGACGAATTGACTTCTCAACACAAAAAAATATCTTCAGCACCACCACCTGACTTTATATAGTATTGCTAAATACCATATTATACATCTGGTCCATCCAGCCAAGCTTTGAATTGCTGTGGTTCAAGCTGTAGGAGTGTATCTAGTTCATAATTTTATTATGTTCTGTTTTTAACTTTTCAGTGCAAAGCCTTTCTTGGTGAATGATTCAATGAGCTGACTCAGATTATTCTTATACATGTTGTTGTTGAATGTTATGTAACATAACACGGACGTGTTATATTTTATATCGTGTGATTTTACCACACGTGGGAGGACTATCTTTAGACATGCTTATTACTACATTAAATTATAAAAAAACCCAAAGCCCACTTCAATGCTTTTCCCAACCCATCAATATAAATAATCTCCTGCTGCTGTCTATCTCATGGGCACCATGTCCAACACTTCTTCAATCCCACCAATGTTCTCTTCAACCCACAAGTAAATGTAGTTTACAGTGCTCTCATCAGCTGCAAGAGAAGATGTCACAATTTATCTTTTTCATGCGACTTCTCCTGCAAGTTTTCCACTAATTCCTCAACACCTTGAACAACAGTGTTTCCAATCACACTTAGATTTCCACAAGGCTATTTCTGTCTGGTCAGGATACATAGTTACAGCTGTGTTCAATTAGCGTTTTTATAAACTCACCATCCCTAAAAGGTTGACTGCTCAGCAGTTGTTTCACTTAATTCATTATTTCACAGTTGCAGCTATTTCATTCACTTTGTTTCTATTAGAAACAAATCTGATAGTTTTTAATAGAAACAAAGTAGAATTTTTTCCTCATTTTATTAAGTTTTTCTTACAAATCTTTCCTTATGCCAGCATTTATTGTGGCTTATTTAAAAATGGCATCTTATGCCGTACTCTTTCAGTGCAGACACGCATGTTTGCGTATTAAACACCTAGCATATTTCTGTGTGGAAGTGAAGAATATTACTTTCTCAGGTTTTTTATGGCACATTCAGCTTTTTGGATCTGTCTTGTGTTTTCCTGCTTTTAATATGGATAAAGAAATATTTCACTTCCTTCCATTCAAGTGTAAGAGAAACAGTGGCACAGCTTGATGACTGATGGCGGCTGACATTGCATGTTGGAGTTGGGTGGATGTTGGAGTTGGGTAGATGTTAGAGAACAGTGGAGACTGTGGCAAACTGAAGAGTCAGTGCCCTGTCTGCAGGTGGAAGCCACTACCCAACTCCAGCCAGGTGTCATTTAGTATATTTCCATATCTTCTGATTTTTTTTAAATTAAAGCAGAAATTCATATTTTTGGTGAAATCCCTCCATTTTGAATATGATGAATTCCATGATTTCCAAAAACAACGTGTGGGCCAAACATTGTGTCTGTTGAGCTGTCTTGGCTTGCAGGTGTCCGTTTGGAATCTCTGCTTTATATCCTCATTGACTCCAAGAATGTTAGAGCTGGAAGAAACTTTAGAGCGTATCAAAAATAAACTGCTGTTGAGGGGGAAGAATTCAGAACCCAGACTCCTGACTCCCATTTCAGGGCACTGCAGGTTTCTAATCTGTTGAGTTTTTGATCTGCACTGTTACTGTGAAACCCTGCTATAACCAGATAGTCAAAGCAGAAAGAGTTCAGGGAGTGGTGGGTGGTTGGTGGGTTGTAAATTTCCTCGTTTTGACCTGAATTAACTGAGCAATTCCATCCATGTTTTTCTCATTTTTACCTCAATAGATATGATGGTGGGGGGCAGGAGGGAATTAGTATTGTCTGGGTTTCTCCGCATTATCTGTGACTCAGAATTAATTAATATGCTTCCATTTTCTTTCAAGTAGGTAGAAAATTCTTCTTTCACAACATTGGGTATTCATTATTCCACAAGAAATGTCCGTATTAAATGCTGTGGGAGTGAAAGCATTCCTCACAAGAGTTAAAGTGTTTGAATTTAGGGTTGCTTTTTTTTTTTTAAACCAAACTAGAAAGGATTTTTTTTTAACATCTTTATTGGAGTATAATTGCTTTACAATGGTGTGTTAGTTTCTGCTTTATAACAAAGTGAATCAGCTATACATATACATACATCCCCATGTCCCCTCCCTCTTGCGTCTCCCTCCCACCCTCCCTATCCCACCCCTCTAGGTGGTCACAAAGCACCCAGCTGATCTCCCTGTGCTATGCGGCTGCTTCCCACTAGCTATCTAATTTACGTTTGGTAGTGTATATATTTGACAGTGAATGTCTCTAAAAGTTCAGAGTCTCCTGTCCAGAGGGGACATGAAAGCATTGGGCCTGGGTATGAAGAAAAAGAACATCACAATTACTTTGAATAAACACCATATGAAATGTGGGCTCAGTCACATGCTGGCCTTGCTGTTGCCTTTTTAGAATCTACGTTAACAAGTTTTCACCTTTCTTTCCACTCTATTCCTTCCAGTTGTGATGTGGTTCCACCACTGTCTGGGGCCATTTATTGAGGGTTTTTGGCTTTTGCATTTTGTGTGTGTTCATGTGTGTCTGGTTTATTTCACTTGCATAATATCCTCCAGGTTCATCCATGTTGTAGTAAATGGCAGGATTTCCTTCTTTTTTTAAAGTTAATTTTGATTGGGAGTACAGTGTTTTTTTTCATTGGAGTATAGTTGCTTTACAGTGTTGTGTTAGTTTCCACTGTACAGTAAAGTGAATCAGTTATACAGATACATTTATCCACTCTTTTTTAGTTTCTGTTTCCACATAGGTCATTATAGAGTATTGAGTAGAGTTCCCTGTGCTCTACAGTAGGTCCTTATTAGTTATCTATTTTATATATAGTAATGTGTATATGTCAATCCCAGTGTCCCAATTTATCTGCCCCCTCCCCTTTCCCCCTTGGTAACTATAAGTATGTTTAAAAATGTTTTTGGCAATGTGGAAACACCCTGAGCCTGGCATGGTGGGGGGTAGGTAACCAAGATGTGAACTCTGCTCAGGCAGGACAGAGGAGGACAGACATGATGCCCCTAGGGGGACAGTGACGCAGAGCCCACTGGCTTCTTGGGACCGAGTCAGTGAGTGTGCTGGCATAAATGTACCCAGAAGTGTAATAGGTCAAATTGCAGTCAATGTGGATCTCATTTTAGACTTCTTTTTATGTAAGTTTGATCATCTGAAGCACAAAACTAAACAGTTTTATTACCACCAATGGTTAACAGCCATCAGCTGGTATGCCATGACAAGCCGTAATTCAGAGTGTGCTGGGAGAGACATAACTTTGTTCTTCCACCCACCCACAGACATTTTGTATTTGCAGTGATCCAATCTCAGCTTTTTAGTTCTAAGAAGTTGCTATTTCCAGGGAAACATTTCTGCCATGATTTGGAAAGGGAGAGGTAAATCTGCTATATCGCCTGGAGGTTGATAGGAAAAGAAGGAAAACAACTTTTTTTAATGCTTTTTGGAAGGAGGAAAAAAAACGAGCCATTTTAGGCATTCCCATTTCAGAAGGTTATTCTCATCTGAGAAAGACATTTGAGAGGTTGAAATGGAATATTGCCACTGCTGTGCCTCACATATTGAAGAGAAGTAATAGGCAATTATTTTTGTAGGTTCTTCTCATAAGAAAAGCTATGTAGGACTGGGCCGACCTTCATAAGGTAAAATGGGGAATTGAGCAGTTATTCAATGAATTTCAAACAGTGTCAAGAACCCAGCATGATTTTTGCCGTAAAGTATGTAGATGGACTTTTCTAGAGTGAAAATAGCTTCCAGTCTCTGTCCCATTATGATGATAGTATGGTTTCATGTGAAGAAAAAAATTCAGGCAATAGAGAAAACCACACAAAAGAATTGATTTCAATTTTTCACTTCAGAAGTATCTGTTGAGTACCTACTGTGTGCAGGTTGGGTGCTGGGGATTCATCAGTATTCAGACAGGCACAGTTCTTGCCCCTTCTCACCATTACCTGAGTGTTTCACTGGAAATGGTTCTTCCAGACATTGCTTGATATACATGCATATTGTTGATGGATAATTTTGTAAGAGATCATCTCATATGATGTGAGTAGTTCTGCTGCATAATGTGATCTCTTGTAAACGACGATTCATTACTGAGGACTACATAACTGTATCACACTCTTTAATAAAGACTGCATAGTGTTCAGTTCTGTGTTTCCACCATTATTTAAGTAAAACATCTCCTACTGAAAAACATTTAGATTGTTTCTAGAGTTATTTAATTTTTATTTAATTTAATTTTTTTGCTATTTTTTTAAATTAATAGGTTTTATTTTTTAACAGATCTGGGTTTACAGAAAAATGAGCAGAAAGTACAGACAGGTCCCATATACCCCTTTACCCTTGTCCCAGTTTACTCTATTAATAATAGGGTAAAACATCTGGTATTAGTGTGATAGGCTGGTTACAGTTGATAAGCCAATATTGACAGATTATTATTAATTAAATTCAGTAGTTTGCATTAGGGTTCACTCTTTGTGCTGTATCCTCTATGGATTTTGCAAAATGTATAATGACAAGTGTCCACTGTTACAGTGTCATACAGAGTAGTTTCACTGCCCTAAAAATCCCCTGTGCTCCAACTGTTCATCCCTCTCTCCTCCCTGACACCTGAACAACTGGCAACCACTGAACTTATTGCTGTCTTCATAATTTTGCTTTTCCCAGTGTGCCAAACAGTTGGAAACATACATTATGTAACCTTTTCAGATTGGCTTCTTTAAATTAGGAATATGCATTTAAGGTCCCCCCCCTTTTATTTTTCCTTAAAAATCTCATTTCTTCTTATTGCACAACAATATTCCATTGTATGGATGTACCACAGTTTGTTTATCCCTTCACTTATTGAAAGACATCTCGATTGCTTACAAGTTTTAGCAGTTGTGAATAATTTGCTTTAAACATCCATGTGCAGCTTTTTGTGTAGATGTAAGTTTTCAACTCATTTGGATAAATGACAAGGAGCATGATTGCTGGATCGTGTGTGTGTGTGTGTGTGTGTGTGTGTGTGTGTGTGTGTGTGTGTATTTTAAGAGTATGTTTAATTTTGAAAGAAACTGTCAAACTCCCTCTTCCAAAATGGCTGTACCATTTTGCATTCTCACCAGTGATGAGTGAGAGTTCCTGTTGCTCCACATCTTCTCTAGCATTTGGTGTTGTCAGTGTTTTGAATTTTTCCCGTTTCAATAGATTTGTAGTGGTATCTCATTGTTGTTTTAACTTGCAATTCCCTAATGACATATGATGTTGAACATCTTTTCATATGCTTATTTGTCATCTGTGTATCTTCTTTGGTAAGGTGTCTGTTTAGATCTCATGCCCATTTTTAAATTGGGTTGTTTGTTCTCTTACTGTTGAGTTTTAAGAGTTCTTTGTATATTTTGGATACCAGTACTTTATGAAATATATATTTTCAAATATTTTCTCCCAGGCTATGGCTTGTTCTTTTATTCTGTGAACATTGTCTTTCATAGAGCATGCATTTTGTTTGTTTTATTTAATTTTGGTTGCATTGGGTCTTGTTTCATGGGGGATCTTCATTGAGGCATGTGGGATCTTTCATTGTGGCGTGCGGTCTTCTCTCTAGTCATGGTGTGCGGGCTTCTCTCTAGTTGTGGCGTGTGGGTTTTCTCTCTCTAGTTGTGGCACACAGGCTCCAGAGCACGTGGGTTCTGTAGTATACAGCATGCGGGCTCTCTTGTTTAGGCGAGTGAGCTCAGTAGTGGTGGTGTGTGGGCATAATTGCCCTGCGGCATGTGGGATCTTAGTTCCCTGGCCAGGGATCGAACCCACGTCCCCTGCACTGGAAGGCAGATTCTTTACCACTGAACCACCAGGGAAGTCCCTGAGCATATATTTTAAATTTTGATGAAAACAAACTTATTAATTTTTTCATTCATATATTTTGATTTAGGTGTTATATCAAAAATGTCATTGCCAAACCCAAGATCACCTGATTGTTAACCTTTATCCTATGTCACCGTCTAGGAATTTTAGAGTTTCACACTTTACATTTAGGTTTATGATCCATTTTGGATTAATTTTTTTTAAAGATGGAAGGCCTGTGTCTAGATTCAGTTTTTTGCATGTGAATGTCCAGTTGTTCCAGCACCATTTGCTGAAAAGACTATCCTTTCTCTGATGAGTCAGCCTCGCTCTTTTGTCAAAGATCAGATGACTATATTTCTGTAGGTCTGTTACTGGGCTCTGTGTTATATTGTCTATTCTTTCTCCAGTACCACACTGTCTTGATTACTGTAGTATGAGAGTACGTCTTAAAGTGGAGTAATGTCAGTCATCTCTTTTTCTCCTGTAATATTGGGATGACTTCTGGATCTTTAGCTGTTTCATGTAAGCTTCAAGATCAGTTTGTCAATATCCACGAAATAACTTGCTGGGGTTTTGATTGGTATTGCATTGAATATATAGATCAAGTTGACAAGAACTGGCATTTTGACAACATTGAGCCTTCCTATCCATATTTATAGAATGCCTCTCTGTGTTTTTTTTTAGATCTTCTTTGATTTCTTTCATCAGTGTTTTACATTTTCCTCATTATAGATCTTGTACATTTTTTTGTTAGATTTATATCAAAATATTTCACTTTTGGGGTGCCAATATAAATGGTATTATGTTTTTCACTTCAAATTCTAGTTGTTCATTGGTGGTATATAATAAAGCAATTGACTTTTATATATTAACATTGTATCCTGCAACTTTGATATAAACACTTATTCCAGGATTTCCAGGAGTTTTTTGTTGATTCTTTGGGATTTTCTACGTCATCTGTGAACAAAGACAGCTTCACTTTTTTCTTTCCAATCTCTATATCTTTTATTCCTTTTCCTGACTTATTGCATTGGCTAGGACTTCCAGTATGGTGTTGGACAAGAGTGGTGAAAGTGGACATCTTACCGTGTTCCTGATCTTATTAGGAAAGCACCTGTTTTCTCTGCATTAAGTATGATGTTAGCTGTAGTTTTTTGTAGATGTTCTTTATCGAATTGAGGAAGCTTCTCTTTATTTTTAGTTTGCTGAGAGTTTTTATCATGAATGGGTGTTGGATTTTGTCAAACGCTTTTCTGAATTTATGGATACGGTCATATGATTTTTCCTTGTTAGTATGTTAAGCAGTAGGCTTCATTAATTGATTGATTTTTCTAATGTTGGACCAGCCTTGTATAACTTGAATAAATCCCACTTGATTGTTAAATTAGATTTCTAGGGGTACTGCCTTAAAGTACCACAATGAGTGACTTAACATAAATTTACTGTTCGTAGTTTTGAAGGCTACATGTCTGAGATCCAGGTGTCAGCAGGGGTGGCTCCTTCTGAGGGCTCTGAGAGCAAGAATCTATCCCATGCCGTTCCCCTAGCTTTGGGTGGTTTGCTGACAGTCTTTGGCACTTTCTTTGTTTTGTAGACACATCACTCCTATATCTAATTTACTTTATCTCTGTCCTCTTGCATTTTACTATAAGCAGCAGAGAGAAACCAGGCCTCACGTTCAACACTTTGCTTAGAAATCACCTCAACTAAATATCCGGGTTCATTACTTACAAGGTCTACTTTCCACAGCACAGCAGAATGCAATTCAGCCAAGTTCTCTGTCACTTTTTAGCAAGCATCATTTTTCCTCCACTTTCTAATAACATGTTCCTCGTTTTCATCTGAGACCTACCAGAAGCGCCTTTAACGTTCATATTTCTAGCAACAGTTGGTGAGTCTCTGGTGAGATAGTTTCTCTTAAGGGCAGGCCTCTTTGAGAACAGAATGGGCACTGGACTTATTTCAGAATGCCCACTTTTCCCCTCCCTCTGCCGGAAGCATGGGATTTTTCTCTGATCTTCGCTGTGGAAGCTGGTCGGGCATCTGGAGGTAATACTCAACAAAAGTGTGAGTCACCCACTAAGACTGGGCCCCCCTGGAGTTTTTAACTTTCAGAAATGCCCCTACTCAGCCCCTAGCAGCTCCTCAATTACAATTAAGTTTTCATGCCCCCAGTACTGGTTCCTGCAGAGATTTCTGCCTGTGGGTTTCTCCAGGAAGTTGTGATTCTCTGTATCTGCCTGTCTGTCTTTCTCTCCAACTTTGGGGGGAGCAGTTTGCCCTGTGTCCTCAGTTTTCTGATGGATCTAAGAAGATTTACTGATTTTAAGTTTTTGAGCTTTTTTCTTACTGTGTGGGTGTGAGTGATGACTTCTTACATTCCGGACTAGAAACTGAAGTCTGTAAGTCTGTGTTTAATTTAGCTTTTTTTTGATTTTGTGTGTATGTGGGCTGAGTGTTTTTGTGTTTGTTTTGCACAATTTTTAGCAATACTGCAACCTTGCATATATGACAAGTTGCCTTCTGTAGACTGACTCTTCAAAGTGGATTGAAGGTTATACAAAATACTAATTGATGTGTATTGGGCCAAATTTCCTTATGGTGAAATCACTGTACTCCCAGCAGCATGGATGACTTTGCCTGCTTCCACAGACTCTCACCAGCATTGACTATTGCCAGACTTTTGTATCCTTGCCAGTTAGATACGCTGAAAGAGAGGTCTTCTAGTTTTACCTGCATTTTTTTTCACCGTAAGTCTATCTTCTCACATATACTGGTCTCTTGTATTGCTTCTTTTGTTAATTACCTGTGTGTGTTTCATCAGTTTCTCTGTGTGGATGTTCATCTTTTTCCTATTAATTAATAAAAAGTTTACTTTAAGTTAGTAAACTTTTGTCTATCTTATATTTTGTAAATGTTTTTTCCACATGTATGTTGTTTATATTTTTAACTTTATAATAGGATTTTTGTTAAGTTTTTTACTTTTTTAATAAAGTGTGTATACCTTTACCGTTAATTCTGTTGTTCTTGTTTTTAATGTTTCTAACGAAGATTTTCCCCATTCCTGACATATTCGGTTGTTTATTTTGATTTTGGTCTTGGATTTTGCTCAGCCATATTTTCCTCTAGTCTTTAAAATATGTATCTTTGGTTCCCCTGGAATGGGTTTTCATGGAAAGCCTGAGAATGGGGTCAAGCTTGATTTGTAGCCAGACATCATCTAGCCAGTTGTACAAACACTTAGAAAATAGCTCCTTTTTTTTTTTTTTAACTGATATAAATACCACCTTTATCACTGGCTGGGATTTCCTTCTGGACTCTCCATTTATGGATTCGTCTGTTTCATACCGTGTAATTCTATAGCATTAGCGCTGGTATTTATATAGCGTTGATCTCTGGTGAGTGTTACAACCTCTTTACTTCTTCCTTTTCTGTTTCTTACACCTCCAGCTAGTCTCACAAATTCATTCGTCAGGGTGGCCTTTCAAAGTCATTTTTTCAAGATCACCTCCCCACAAAATAGGAGTTAGTACTTCTTTTTATTATTAGCCTCACACATTTTCAGGTAGGTTTGTATATAAGTTTTTAATTGATTTGTCAATAATTTGAATGGGATCTTTTGTGTGCTTCCTTAAACCAGTGAAACTCTTGCTGTTTATACTTTTAACTGGTCCTTTGATTGAACGCTTACTGATTGTATTTTCAGTTGATATATTTTTACCAGGTATGTCAGTAATGATACACTAACAAAGAATTCAAATAATGATGATTATTTTTCATTTATAATGTTAAAACTTTGCTTTTACTCTCTTGTTTAGATGCAGTTTTTAAATAATATTAAATAATAATGGTGTTAATGAATACTTTTATCTCATTTTGGGCTTTGTTGGGAGTGTTTCTAGTGTTTGTTAATCTTAGTGGTTCAGCTGATGGTGTGAAATACATGCTTTTATCATTTTAAGGAATTATCTCTATTCTATTTTTATTCAGTCTTTTTTTTTCAATCAGGAATAGATGGTCAGTTTTGTCATTGTTTAAATCAATAATCAACAGACTCCTGTGATTTTCCTCCTTGAGCTTTTGATACACTCAATTATTTAAATAGATTTTTCTGATACTGAATTATTTTCTCTGTACTAATTAATTGGCATACTAATTCATTCATGAAACCATTTTGGCCTGGAGCTTATTATAAATCAGTAATTGGCAACTTTCTCAGTGATTTCTTTGTTTTTTGGCCTATTTAGGTGTTCCAGTTAATTTCTGTAACATGTTTTCCTGCAAAACTATCCACTCTCCCCAATTTCCTAAAACATTAGCATACAGTTCTTTAAGTTTTACTTGTATCTCTGTCTTCCACTCTTATATCCACTATTATATATTTACCTAATTTTTGACTAGGTAGAGGTTTGTGTGGTATATTGAAGTTGTTGTCCCAAAATACAATTTCTAATTTATCTACCATGACTTCTTTTTCCTAATTTATTACTTTTAAAAATCTTTAGGACAATCTTTTGCCTTTCCATGGGCATATTTATTTGTATTTTTTATAACCTCTTCCATTGATTGCTTACTTCATTTATTTTATTTTGTATTAGCACCGAAGGTGTATTTACTCTGAATATACACCTGACTGTATTCTGAAGGTTTTATTAAATAACTAGGGTGAGATTGGTCCTATTTGATTATATTATTGGCCGGAACTACAAGGATACAGAATCCTGACCTCATTCATTCACCTTTTCCCATAAGGTCCCTAAGACTTAAGCCCCAGTATACAGAACCTAGAAAGCTGGGATGAACAGTGTAAAACACTTAATTTTTCCTAGCCAGAATAGACTTAAATAGCTTCTGATAAATAGCACTAGTTTCTAGAGACTTGTTCTATTCCATCGCTTTCAGTATGCAAGCCCAAACTCAATATAGTATTAGAAAAGCATAGTCCATGCCCATCAGCATAATGAGAAAGGCAAATAGAGGAAGATATTGTTGAGCCAGAAGAGGCACATTAGCTCAGAATGTCTGGTGTTGGACTGGTCTGGGCCATGGCAGCGCCTATACAGTGGAGGAAGAGGAGAGAGAGAACCAGATGTTCCTTCCTCCTCTCGTGCAGGAGCAGGTGCTGTGTCATCACCCCAGCTTTCAGAAAGGGAGGTGCAGAGCAGTCACACCTAGGCTCTGTTTTTACTATTGGTCGCTAGCAGATTTGTCCCCATCAGGTCCTGGAATGTGACCAGTTGCCAATTCTTATTCTTTGTTGTGAAGACCAGGAGGAAGGTAGAAAGATGAACACACACACAGGAAATAAGCTTAACCCTAGAGACCAACTGTTTTCATTTGTATCCTTTGAATTTTTGTGACTTTCTGCCATTGTGACTTTGATACCTTATTTGATCCAAGACTTGTTTAAAAAAAAACCGTTTAAAAAAATTTCCAGTGGATCTGGTTTGCTTCTGTTTTAGGTATTTACGTTGAGTGATATAGAACCGTGAGCACCGGAAGTGATTTTAAAGGTTTTTAACATTTTGGAATTGATTGACTGTGAGCTCATGTTCTGTGCTGTGGCTTTCCAGGGCAGTCCTGTGTGCTCTGGGTCGTAGAAGCATCCTTTAGATGATTTTGTGTCTCTAACAGGGCCCAGGGGCTTGCACCAGTTCTGGGTCCTTTTTTTTAAATAAATTTATCTATTTATTTATCTATTTCTCTTTGTCTGCGTTGGGTCTTCATTGCTGCACGCGGGCTTTCTCTAGTCGTGGCGAGTGGGGGCTGCTCTTCATTGCAGTGCGCGACCTTCTCATTGCAGTGGCTTCTCTTGTTGCGGAGCACTGGCTCTAGGTGCCGCGGGCTCAGTAGTTGTGGCATGTGGGCTCAGTAGTTGTGGCTCGTGGGCTCTAGAGCGCAGGCTCAGTAGCTGTGGCTCACGGGCTTGGTTGCTCCGCAGCATGTGGGATCTTCCCGGACCAGGGCTCCAACCCATGTCCCCTGCATTGGCAGGTGGATTCTTAACCACTGCGCCACCAGGGAAGCCCCTGTGTCCATTTTATGGTCATTTCTCAGCCTGGGTTTCCTGTGCCCTAATATCCATCCCATCTCAGGCCAAGGAGGCTCCCATTTCTTTGGGTGACCCTGTACCAGTCCCCAGGCAAGTGGGGAGCTTCTTCGCTACTTCTCCAGGCCAAAGGCGGAATACTCTGGTCCCTGAATGTCATGATTTGGGGCACGTAGCTCAGTCTCCAGCTCCCTGTGGTTCGTGGTCTGGACTCGGTGCCCACAGGGCTGTCAGAACCCTGGATGTTCAGGGAACATCCAGGGAGTCATTTGGCTTCGACTCCTACTTCTGTGACTTTGATTCCTTCTTGACTTTTTTTTTTTTTTTTTTTTTAGATGTTGGGGGTAGGAGTTTATTAACTTATTTATTTAGTTTTGCTTTGTTGGGTCTTCGTTCCGGTGCGAGGGCTTTCTCTAGTTGTGGCAAGCGGGGGCCACTCTTCATTGCGGTGCGCGGGCCTCTCACCATCGCGGTGCGTGGGCCTCTCACTATCGCGGCCTCTCTTGTTGCGGAGCACAGGCTCCAGACGCGCAGGCTCAGTAGCTGTGGCTCACGGGCCTAGTTGCTCTGCAGCATGTGGGATCCTCCCAGACCAGGGCTCGAACCCGTGTCCCCTGCATTAGCAGGCAGATTCTCAACTGCTGCGCCACCAGGGAAGCCCCCTTCTTGACTTTTTATAGCTGGTGATTTATTTCCCTTTCTTGGTTTCAGCTCAACTATGCAATTAAAAATTATCTGGCTCTGTTTTATCCAGAATTTTCCCATGAGAAACAAAGGGGCAAAGGTAGAAAAGGATCCCTGTGTGCCAATCGTGTGCACACCATTGCCTGGGAATCTGGAGTGATGATTACACTGACCATGCTTCGTGGTGCAGTTAGGGGCCTCAATTTATACAGTTATATGGCCTATACACATCTTCTTCAATTAATTCACTTCAATTAAACTCAGCGAATACTCACTGAGAAGCTGTTACAGGGTAGTTACTGTGTTGGGTGCTGTACAAGACAGAAGTAGTCTTAATCACCAGTGATTCATGGTCCAGTAGGAGGGACAGACAGAGCATGGAATGGATGGAACTTGCATTTTCTTCTGTGGTGCTTGGGGTACCTCAGGGGTCAGGCCACTTGTTGGATTCTGGGGGTAGATCTCACCAGAGTGACAGATGTGGGAACACTCCAAGAGGTTCTTACATTTGGGAGGAGCTCAGACTCCTTTGAAAATTTGAAAAAAAATACCTATGGACCTTGTTCTCAGAAAAACATTCATTTTGCACATGGTTTCTGGGTTCCAGTAGCCCCTCTGTAAGACCTCATAGGGTTAGAAACTGCTGAAGTCAACGTAAGACAAAGCTGCTCGGGTTTCCATCGCAAGTCCTTCGGGAAAGAGAAGTAATTTTGTTTCAGCCCCGCAGTCAGTAAACAGAGACCACAGATGCCATGAGAACTGCAGATAATGTGGCCAGTGTTTCATCAGGATGTACGTTATTATTCCTAGTGCTGTCTAATACGATCACCAGCATCATCCCTAACAAACTATGGAGATGTTTAAAAACTCAGTGCCCGCACGGGAGAGTGTGCTGACGGCTCTGGCCTAATTAGCCATCTTCTAACTGTAAGAATCCTAGCATATAAAATCCCAACTACCTGATGTGCCGTGGTAGTGGCCATCGGCAGATTTACTGCTGTTGTAATGATGTCGGAAACACTCAGCGTGAGATCGAGTATCTGATCTTTGTTTGCCAAGTCGAGGACACTTCCTCCCGCTTTTGCTGTCTTTCAGTTGCCTTTGCACTGCATGAATCACAAATGTAATGCTAGAAACATGAGCTTTTGCCAGTGTAAGGTAAAAATAAATAAAATATTAATTTTTCTTCAGTGGGATTCTCGACGCACAGTGAACATTTCCCTGCATTATCATCTGTAGATGATTTGGTTCTGAGTGACCTCATATGATTAAAATCCCCAGGTGTGGGGAAGTTCTGATTGTGGGATGAACGTTCTCAGCAAATAAATGCAATTTTTACCTTTCTTAGAATTTTATGTTATGAAGAGTATTTTCCATGAACTGCATTTGTTTTTATCTCGAATCTATCCTTTTACCTTTGATTTGCTTTCTTTTTTTTTGAGTTTGTAGGTATGACAGTTTCATGAAAACTTTAGACATAAAATCCAACCTTACAGAAAAGAAAAATTATAATTCTTCTAAATGACCAAAGATGCCTCATTCTTTCATTCTACCTACCAGCTTCTTTAAAGATGTTATGTATTTGTTTTTATATTGTAATTATTGATAAAGGAGAGAAGAAAAAGCTCAAATATATTTTAAATTTGGCATGAATCAAATGCAGGTTGCTCTAATCTGAAATTACAAAGAGGAGAAGAACTTTGAACATAGTTTGAAGAGCCCCAGACCTGGGTTAGAATATCTAGGGGCTGTTCCCAGCTCTGACCTTGCCACTTTCTGTGTGACCTTGAGCAGACCACTTCCCTCTGTCAGTTTCTCTTTTCTTGTCTATAAAATTGACATATTTCTAGAGTAACTTCATTTTTTTTAACTTTTATTATTTTTTAAAATAAACTTATTTATTTATTTTTGGCTGCGTTGGGTCTTCGTTGCTGCACGCGGGCTTTCTCTAGTTGCGGCGAGCAGGGGCTATTCTTTGTTGCGGTGCGTGGGCTTCTCATTGCGGTGGCTTCTCTTGTTGTGGAGCACGGGCTCTAGGCATGTGGGCTTCAGTAGTTGTAGCACGCGGGCTCAGTAGTTGTGGCTCGCGGGCTCTAGAGCGCAGGCTCAGTAGTTGTGGCTCACGGGCTTCGTTGCTCCGCGGCATGTGGGATCTTCCCAGACCAGGGCTCAAACCTGTGTCCCCTGCATTGGCAGGTGGATTCTTAACCACTGCACCACCAGGGAAGCCCCCTAGAGTGACTTTAAATGAAAATCAAAGGCCTAATAGCTCAGTATAGGACAGCCCCCCAACACTTTAATCTTTTCCTGTCTTAGCGATTGTCTTATTTGTTAAGATGTATTAATTTGTTGTTTTCTTGTGTGTTACCTTTTACCTTCATGCGGACAGGGATTTACATGCCCAGTACCTAGCACAGTGCCTGGCATATGCTAGCCGACCCTCTCCTTCTTCTAGAGTCACATCCCCTTGGAAGCCTTTACTGCTCTGCCTTCTCCCTGATAGGTGGAATTAACACTCAGTCTCTCTTCAAACGCCCACCTACCCAGTACTTACTTCTGAAAAATAAAAGCACGTCATACATTTAACTGCATTTATTTTAAGTCTCTTTCTTCCTGCAAGTCATTTAACCTCTGTAAGACAAGGATCCCTTCTCACTCATCTTCTCATCCCTGGCATCTAGGATGGTGCCCAGTATATAGTAGATGCTTAATTTTTAGGTGGATGAAAAACGTTAACATGTGGGTGTTGGCCTAGCACAGTAGGCAAATTGACTTATTCTCTGGCACTCTGTCCTTTTAGCCCCAGAAATGAGCCCATTTCTGGGTTAGCAGGGGATATGTTGGTCTGAGAGGTGCGCTGTGGCTGGGATTACTGTCCATCCTGCCTCGCTTGTACCAGCCCCATTTCAGGTCTGCTTACCCCAGCGTCCCGTTCAGTTTAGTAGTCATCTCAGATGTATGTTATTTTGATGTTTAAGAAATAATTTTCATTTTGAATGTAGTTTTAAATAAAACTGTATTATAATTTTTTTTATAAATATAAATGTGTATCATTTTAATAGCTTTGTTAGCTACTAAAATTAATAGCTATGAACTTTAATTGCTCTGTATAATTTTAATAGCTTTTTACATAGCATAGAATCACCCATTTCAAGTGTAAAGTCAGTGATCTTTAGTACATTTACTGAGTGGTTCATCCATCAACATGCCCAGCTTTAGGACATTTTCATCACCCCAATAAGATCCCTCATGCCCACTTTTACTCCCAGCCAGGAATCTACTTTCTGTCTATAAGTTTTCCTTTTCTGGAAATTTCACATAAACGAAACCATGCAGCACATGGTCTCTTGCGTCTGTCTTCTTTCAATAAGGATGGAGGTTCACCCATATCATATCTTGTATTGGTAGTTCATTCCTTTTTTTTTGCTGAATAGTATTCAAATTTATGGATGCAACTCATTTTATCTGTCTGCTTAATAGAACTGTATTATCATTTAAAACCAATATTTTGATAATATGTATTTCAAAAATTGTATAATTTAATTATTTTAGTGCCCCCTTTCCCCTCTGAATTGTGTGTTAGGATGATATCATTACCCTGGCTATAGGCCAACCTGTCTATGTGTGGTTTCCGGGGTAGAGAACCCTTGGAAGCCATACTGGTTCAACTTCTGTTCATATCAACATGTACTGAGCACCCTTGCGCTCAGTACAAGTACAGATTCAGAAACAAGTACAGATTCAGAAACAA
The DNA here is from genome assembly GCF_003676395.1 of Aethalodelphis obliquidens. Classification (NCBI taxonomy): domain Eukaryota; kingdom Metazoa; phylum Chordata; class Mammalia; order Artiodactyla; family Delphinidae; genus Aethalodelphis; species Aethalodelphis obliquidens. Next base: position 28,082,528 of record NW_020837960.1, on the reverse strand, counting down.
GTAAGACATCATCCCTGCCTTTGAAGACCTTACAGTCTAACAATAACAGCTAACGTTAATTGAGCACCTACTATTGCTGCAGATGGTTCTGAGTACATTACGTGTATTGTCTTATTAAATCCTTGCTGTAATATCTGAGGAGGAGAGTATCCTTATCATCCTCCTTTTGTATGTGAAAATGGGCCCAGAGAGGTTAAGTAACTTGCTCTGGCTTAGGAGACTGGCTAGATGGTAGTGCCTGTAACTGAGATTGGAAATGCAGAAAGAGGAACACTTAGTGGGGGCAAAACCAGAAAAGTTTGAGATAGTTTGAATTTGAGGCACTCAAGGAGAGTTGTCCATCAAGTATTTGTATGTACTCGTGTAACGCCGCAGCAGGAAGTCAAGGCTAGAGATGGAAATCGGGTATCATCAGCGTGTAAGGGGAGGAGAAATCATGAGAGGGATGAGGTCACCCTGGGAGAATGTGTAGTTTGAGAAGAGCCTTAGCTGAATCTTGGGGAGCACCTCTGTGCAGGGGGGCAGCAAGAGGCAGGCAGCTCTGCATTAGGGGGAAACGCTGATGGACGTGGGAGGAGGGACTAAAAAAGGGTGGAGCCACAGAAGCCCATGGGCGGAATGTCAAGGCAGCAGGTGCAGCTGGAAGACCCAGGAAGATGAGACCAGAAGTGTCTCCTGATATGGGAATGTGGAGGCTGTTGATTACATCTGCTTTCGGGGCATTGGAGAGCTTAGAAGCCAGTTAGCAGTGGCTTTCGATATCAAAGGGCCATGATTAGTGGGGTCACACTGGCGGCTGCTCTTTGAAGACATTCAAGAACTAAAGCCTTGGAGGCTTGGAGCATCAAGGGAAGATTGTCTTTTCAATGTCACAGCCTTGAGACTCTTTATAAGCGTGAGGCAGGGAACCGAGAAAGGAAGTTTTGAAGACGTAAGAATAAGGGAACAATTCTGTGGTCCTCAACCCTGGCGGCACATTATCAATAGAACCATCCGGGTTGAGGGCAGTGGGGAGGGATGCTACTTAAGAAGAACAGAAACTCTCATTCTGTTGACCTGGTAGTGGGGCTCAGACACTCATAATATACTGTTTAGCTCCCTAGATGATCCTGATTTATAGCCAGGGTTGAAAAAGCACTGGAATAATCGATGGAATGGTATTCCAGAGGAGATGGTAGGAGATGGAATTAATACGACATGGAAGAGTTGGCCTTGACCAAGAGGAAGAGTCAAGGACAGGTATATTCGTAGATGGGTTTACAGATGTGGAAGTAGGAAGATAAAGTAGTATCTGCCTGTTGACCTCAACTTTCTCAATTAAAGTGTGAGGCTAATAGTAAGATGAGAGGAGCTGAGGCTAGACGGCTTGAGAAGAAGGTAAAACTTTGGGATACCTGCTGAAGGGACCGGGAGCGGCAGATGACAGTGGTCCGCTGGGTGCTGCTGGCCTATCAGTAGTTAGAGACGCACAGCGCTAACACGGTTCTGATGCAAATACAAACACGGAAGGGCCGTTTCCTCTGCCAGCCTGAGAGCAGAGAGCGAGAATTGGATTCCTGACACGGGGCTGGGATTTTGCCAAGAAGGGGCTCAGTAAGGAAGGGGTAGTGCATACGGGAGACCCTACTGATGGAAAATTTCAGGATGAGTAAGAAGCAAGTGAAAGCAGGAGGAAGCTGATTAGGAGCAAAGGAAGGATATGGAGGCTGAATGGCCGCCTCAGGTCCAAGGGAAGTGCCAGTGAGGTCAGGGGCGTGAGAAAACTGACAGGATGGGGACTCGTGCTTGGCGATGATATGGGAGTTTATGGTGTCGAATGTGGATCGGCTCCGAAGTGCGGTGCTTGGCTATGGTTAAGGTTGAATGAGGTGGATGGAAAGTAAAAGGCAGTTGAATTGAAGGTGTAAAGGAATTATTAGGCAAGAGTGTTGGATGTATCATTCATTTGGATGTTGACAACATCCTGGTAAGGGCTTCAATGGGATTGTAAAAACATGAGCCAGATGCCAAGGATTTTGATGAATAAGAGGGAATAATCATGGTACTGGAACAGGATTATGAGGACAAGGGGAGGTCGAGCCTCAGGCATGAGCCTCAAATAACGGGCAAGTTTCACAGGAATGTGGTGGCTGATTAATGGTTTTGGTGGGAATGAGGCGAGCAGAGATGGCAAAACTTCCTTCCAACTCAACTCCATAGTGTTTGGCCCATGGAAGGATAAGAATTTGGTCTGGAGAAGGGTGTAGGGGAAAAGGAAGCCTTGGAAGAGATCAGTTTGGGGGAGGCAAGGAAGTCCAGAGTGTGTTCCAAGCAGAGGCTGGTGTGGAAAGGAAGAGTTTCTCAAAGCCTGACATTGAGTTAGGGGCACCTGTGTCAGGTCCTGGGGACTCGCCACGTGAGAGCTTGATTCAGTTCCCCTTCCACCCTATCACTCACCAAGGAGAAAATCTTTAAAGACCCTCTAACACTTGCTCACCTTTCTTTTCCCCAGAGAGAGAGTGGCCTCAGGTGTAGAGCTAGATTTTAACATGGTCTTGCGGGCATTCCATTGAATAGTTACCTTGTATTTACGGAAAATGTTACTGGTGTGTTTATGTTTGATATAAAATCCATTATTAAAAACGTTTTAAAGTTTTTTTTAAAAAAGAGTTCATTTTCTAAATATTCAGTAAATACTAGCAGAGTGGTGAGCAGATGTGGCAAGAATAGCCAAGGTGGTACAGGAATGACTGAGGCTTTGGAGGTATTGACCCAGTGGACAGTTTGTGAAGGACAAGATGCAGGGGGAGAATTGGGAAGGGAGGGCAGTAGTGGCAGAGGCAAGAGGCTGAGAATGAAAACCGTGGGAAGAGAAAAGGACCTGACGTGGGGGCACCCTGAGACTGACCTGGCAGAGTTCTAGATCATTCCGATCCTCCAGAGTCCCCCAAAGAGTCTCCAGAACCAGAGAGACCCCCAGAGCTCCTCCAGTTCAGATCTCACACTGCCGCCAGACATGAGACCAGAAACAAGGCAGAGGGATGGCCAATCCAGGACATCCTTTTCCCGTCTGTGCTCCCCAGCAGCAAGCGTCCCTCGTGTTCACTGTGAAGGTCCCTACTGAAACTGTAGAGAGGCTCAGATGTAACCAGCTGAACCCAAAGAGCCCCTGCTTGGGCTTCCTCATCCCCCCTCCCTCCACCCCAGCTCTTACTCCACTAGGACCAAGGTTCCAAGCAAGTGTTGCTGAAGGGCGCTTGGGCTTTTAGGCAATGAAATCAGGCAAAGGCAACATTAAGAGGTTTTTACAGAAGTGGATAGGGGGAAACGGCTGGCGAGCTAGTACTCCAGTGAACAAGGAGGAAAATAAAATATTTACGTTGAAGTGTTTGGATTATGTGGTGGAGACATTGGCTCTTACAGTTCTGCTGTGAGCAGGGAACATTTCATTCTGTCACCAGAGTCCCAAAGAATTTGGTTGTGGGATTTTGGACAGGAAAATTAATGAGCTTCAATGTCAGCATCTCTTCTTAATGGCCTCAGAACAGCGCTATTGATTACAGCTGCTCAGGACAGTACGCTTCTCGTTCACTTGAAAAATGAAGAGTTGCTCTGTTGTCCTAATCCATCTTCGGAAATAATGCATTCTCTCCTGCACGGCTGAGTTCTCCATGCTAGATCATCTCTGAGCCCCACTCCCCAGGGAAGCACGTGGAGGGAGAGAATGAAGACATTTATTGCCCCTGTGACATGAAGGGTCTCACTTTCCCTCATGCTTTCACAGAGAGGAGGGAAGGATTTGGATTTTAGGCTTTCAGAAATTTCAGTTTAAATTTAGTTCAAATAGGTCTTCTCAATTTGAAAAGATATTGATCAGCTCTTCCGATAAACTACAAGTTTAATATATGTTGGAAAATTTCTTAGCTAAGTACCGAGAATTTCCAGTGTTTTATTGCCCATAAATTCCAGTTTGAACACCTGTATGGGGAAAACAAAAATGATCTTCAGTGCTCAGAAGATGTGAGATTCCTACAGATCTGTGCCAACCGAGCTTTAAACCCAGGGCAGCAGGGATGCCTGGTCATCCTGTCACTCAGGCTGTGTTTTCTTCATCCAGTCACCAACTCTCTTGAACTTCATGAAAGCATCCCTCTTTTCAGTGACAGTTCAAAGTGAAGAAGAAGAAGGAGGTGACTAGATGCTGATTTCAGATTTAAAGTTGTGAGTGAGGCTGTGGTGGAAATTGGAGAAGGAACATAAGATGTTCCACCCAAGTTCGTATGAGTAACACTATTTAGCATAAATTAAGAGCCAAGTTCTGTACTCACTCAGGTAGTATCACTCAGCCTCGCCTTCCTTGCCTGTGAGGTTGGGATAGAATGCCTGACATCTGGGGTGTTAGGAGGGCTTTTGGTTTGTTTGCTTCCTTGTTTGTCTTTAATTGTGGTAAAACATGCATTAACATAGAACTTACCAATTTAGCCTTTTCTGAGAGTACAGTTCAGTAGAATTAAGTACATTCACCTTGTTCTACAACCATCACCACCATCCATCTCCAGAACATTTTTATCTTCCCAAACTGAAACTCTGCACCCAGTAAACAGTAACTCCTCATTTGTTCCTCCCTCCAGCCCCAGGCAATCACCAAGGCTTCTCCTTTCAGTCTCAGTGATTTTTTTTTTTTTTTTTTTTTTTGCAGTACGCGGGCCTCTCACTGTTGTGGTCTCTCCCATTGCGGAGCACAAGCTCCGGACGCACAGGCTCAGCGGCCATGGCTTACGGGCCCAGCCGCTCCGCGGCATGTGGGATCCTCCCGGACCAGGGCACGAACCCGTGTCCCCTGCATCGGCAGGCAGACTCTCAACCACTGCGCCACCAGGGAAGCCCCGGTCTCGGTGAATTTGACTATTCCAGACACTCCACATAAGTACAGTTACACTCTCTGTTTTCTTTCGTGTCTGACTTATTTCACTTAGCAAAATGACTTCAAGGTTCCTCCATGCTGTGGCACATATCAAATTTCCATTACTTTTTGTGGCAGGATAATGTTGCGTTGTAAAGTATAGACCATATTTTGTTTATCCGTTCATCTGTCCATGGGTGTTTGGGGTGTTCACACATTTGGCTATTATGAACAACACTGCTATGAACATGGGTGTACCAATATCTGTTTAGCTCCCTACTTTTAATTCAATTGGGTATATACACCCAGGTGGATTACTGGATCATACGGTAATTTTATGTTTAATTTTTTGAGGAACCACCATACCGTTTTGAAGTTTTAGTAAGAAGTTAGAACCAAGCATTTGGAATCCTCTGAACCTGGCAGTTCAAGCTTGGAATGGAAATAAAACTGGTTTGTCTTTCAGGCTCTAGGGTCCCACCTCTTGTCCAAACTAATTTTACAGGTGAAGTAATCCCCTTTCTCCAAATCAGTGGAGAAGTACTTCCAAGCGAGGGCTCTAGTTAGAGCATGAAATAACTTGTTCCCATGGACACATTGTCTTTTCTGACTGAGTTCTTAAACTAGGTCTAGCTAAAACATAAGGTAACCAAACGATAATAATAATGTATACGTTTGGGACTCATCCTGTTAACTAGCCCTTTCTAGGAGCCAGGATAAGAGTGTCCTGGCCACACTGAGCAAGGGATGTGTGGGGACTGTGTGTTGAGAAAAGGTAAGTGGCTGGAGGGGACAGATTGGTTTAAAATGGGAGAAAATTTTAGGTGTCACAAGGACATTTCTTGATGAGATAAAGCAGGAAGAACATTCTGCCAGAAGGGCAATCTAGAGAGAGAATTGGATATTTATACTAGATGTGCTTCTTTGGGACTTTCCTGTCTTTAACACCTCATTTTACATTTTGAGTTTCTTCCCTTTCTTCTGAGGGCTTCACCCTAAGTCCTTTTCTCTTCTCCCTCCAACAATCACATCCATCCAGTGGCTTCACAGTTTACGCTGTCCACTCCCCGTTTTCCACCTCCAGCCTAGTGTCTGTTCTGGGCTTCTTTATTTGTTCAGCAGATTTTATGGAGTCCTCACTATGGGCCAGGCAGTATTCTAGATGCTGGTCTAGATGCAGATGTGGTCCTTGTTCTTGGATGTTGATGTGGAAGTGGGGATGACAGTGCAGGGAGGATGCTTCAGTAGGATGGTCCAGCTGTCCCTGAGAGCTAACATCTGAACAGACATCTAATGTCTGTTCAACATCTCTATCTGGATGACACCAAGCTCTGAAACTCAGTTTGCCCAAAGCTGAATTCATGACCTGCCTCCTTTCCCTCCAATCTGTCCCCACTCTAGAATATTCTATCAAAGTAAGTGATGCTACCATCCTCCTCCTGGGAGTCATCTGTAAGAACTTCCTCTGCCACCGCTTCCAGTCAACCACCAACTCCTGTCCATTTTACCCACTGTGTATTTCCTGGATCTGTCCTCCTGTCTGTCTTTACCACCATCTCTGTCATCTCATGCCTGGACTACCACAAAAGCATACCCCTCACTCGATAACCACTCTTGCTGTCTCCTCACTGCAGCCAGAGGGATCTTTGAAAAAAGTACATCAGATCATGAGCTCCCCTGTGAGGGCCTTTTAGTGACTTCCAGTAGCTCTTTGGTTAAAAGCCGGATATGTGATCCAGGCTCCGCCTTCTTACCGGATTCAGATTCACCAAGCATCACCGCCACCCTTTGTGCCCCTGTTTCTTGACTTCACCATCCTTCAGACCACCGACAAGTTCATCCTTCCTTCCCATCTCAGGGCCTTTGCACGGGCCGCTCCATTTCCCCAAACACTCCCCACCCCATTCACCTAACTAACCTCATCCTTCAGGTTTTAGTTTACATACGACTTTGTGGATGAGTCTTTCCAGACCTTCCCCACCCCCAGATTAAGTTAGAACTTATTCTTTTCTTGTACTTTTCTTCGGTCGGCTTGAGGATATTCATCCATCTACTAAAGAGCTATCTATCAGATAGCTTCTCTGAGCCAGGCGCTCGTAGGTGTTGGGATATATCAGTGAACAAAAGAGACAAAATCCCTGTAGACTTACATTCTAACAGGTGAGACTAAATGAATAAACAAACATAATAAACCCAGAAATGGGATAGTTTGTTAGAAGGTGACCTGGGCTCTGGAAAAAAGAGAGAGCAAGTTGGAAAGTTGGGCAACACTGATGGTGGGGGGTTTGGTTGCCATTATGTCTAACTGTGGATCATTTTAAGTGTTATATATGCTTTTCTTTTTTTAAAGATTTCAAATGACTTTATTATTTCTTTTAAAATATTTATTTATTTATTTGTTTGTTTATGCCTGCGTCGGGTCTTAGTTGCGGCATGCGGGATCTTTCGTTGCGGTGCGCAGGGTTCTCTAGCTGTGGTGCGCGGGCTCCAAAGTGCGTGGGCTCAGTAGTTGCGGCGCACAGGCTTAGTTACCCCGCGGCGTGTGGGATCTTAGTTCCCCGACCAGGGATTGAACCCAAGTCTCCTGCATTGGAAGGCAGATTCTTAACCACTGGACCACCAGAGAAGTCCCAAGTGTGATTATATGCTTAATGTCTTCCTTGCTAAATGTTTCATTCCACTGGGGCTTACATGGTGTAGTCTTCTCCAGGCACAGAGGAGGGTCTTTTGAATGAGATGAATGAATGAATAAGTGAATGAACAAAGAAATGTGAAGACAGAGAAAAGAATGGCCTGGACCTGGACCCAGGCACTGGCATAGGAATGGAAGAGTAGATTTAAGAAATACTTCACGCAAGAGCAGGCAGTGGTGTTTGGCCACCCGGTTGACTGGATGTGCCCTCGTGCAGGGCAGCAGTGCGTCTTACTGGCATGGAGGTTGCTTACTGGGAAGATGGGTGCCATGTGACCATGAGCCGCTGCTTTAGGGCAGCTGGACATGTCCAGCGAGCTTAGCCTTCTCAGTGCTTCACTTGCATAGCAGTGGGGTCTCCATTCCAAGAAACACAACTTCAGGTCACTCAAGGAAGAACCCCACCTCAGTTTAAAGGTGTCTCTTGCCTTTGCTAAGCTTCCAATCCATTTAGCTTTCTCCCTGTGCCCCAGTGATTCCTTCCCTGTGACAGGAAAATCGAGTAGCACTTGATTGAAATATGAAAACACTGTCAGCTCAGATCCTCCACCTCCCTCGTTCTGCACGTTCTCAGCTCTTTGTACTCTTGATCTGGAAACACGTAACTGCCAGCTGAGCTAGTAGTTGGACTGTATAATCATGGACCACTTGCTGCCTTGCTCTCTTCTCTCTCTCCCTCTCTCTCCGCTGTTCGGTAGTTTTAAAGTTACAATACCCGTGTGCCACCACTTAAATTTTTTTTCACAAGATTGCTGACTTGAACTAAACGTGCCCTGTGATTTTTTTCTGAAAGATGCCAAGTTCTGAGCATCCCCTAGCTCACAAGCAAAATGATTTTTGCCCACGGTGCACACTTGCATCAGCACGAAGTCATTCCCAGGTGAATATTTTACGACTGCAGCCACTGTAGTTGCACCCCATGTAGCTGGAGGCACGTGTGAGCAGAACTGGCTAAGGGAGTAGGGATGGAAGCATCCTTAGGGTGGAAGCATCCACCACCCTAAGGGTGGGGCAAGGGAGGCGGATCAGCCTTGGGCTTTGTTTTTGAGACCCATCCTGGTGCTTTTCCATTTCAGATGAGATTCAGTGAGGATCTCTTCCTCTGTTACGTGATTTTTCTGTTAGGATTGCTTGCAGCCCCCTCTGGTCCATCTGTCAAACTGTCATTACCCCAGAATTAAAATGCTGACTATTTATACACAAAGGTAAAGGATCTCGCCCATATTCAATATTGGTTCTGAATTTCTTTTGGCTCATTTGGGGACCTTGTTCTGGGATGGTTTTACATCTGTCTAGAAAATGCCATCAAAGGCTAATTAACAGTGTCAGAAATATACCAGATTAAAGACTTCTCTTAGGACCACACTTTGAAAATCCCAGGCTCTACCCTTTGGGATTTGAGGAAGCCAGGAGAGCGCAGTTCTGTGGTTCATGGACTCGTAACTGCTGTGTGAAGCAGAGCTGTCAGCCAGAGCCTGGGGGCGGCGGGGTAGAAGGTAATGGGCGCTCCAGGTGCAGGGACACTGATTTCTAGAAGATGGATCGATCCCCAGGAATCACTCACCCCTCCAGGCCGCCAGACAGCTGAGGTTCGGGAACAGCCTTCAGTTTCTGGGCAGGCTGTGTTGAATTGTTGAAAGGACTTGGATTTTGGAATCAGACTCGAATTTGAATGCTGACTATGCATTTATTGCCTTTGTAATCTGTCCTGGCTCAAATTACTCAGCCTTAGTTTCTGCTTTTGCAAAATAAGCAGCAGATTGCACAGATTAAATGAGGGCATCTGTGTAGGTGTTTAGTAAAAGTCATTTGTCTGGTATTAGCCCTCCGCCAATGTTAGGTTCTGTTTCCTGCAGGCCTGGGCAGTGACAGGGGTCTACTCTAGCATTAGCATCATAGGAAGCAGTAAATCAGAGGCAAAGGTCCTTGTTGGAGATTCCAGCTGTGAGGCTGTGGTCTGTAAAATGACAGGGCAGTGAGCCAGGGGGGAGCCCCGTGACCAGCACGGGTGTATCACTGTGTCTGCCAGATAGCAACTTGGGGAGCAGGAATCTGGTGGCCAACACTGGACAGCTTGTCCTGGCACTGAAATGGGCCCCGTTGCCACCTCCTATAAGGGAGGTTGGTGAGCCTGAGCCCCCATGCTGACTGTTCAGGGCAGGAAGGGCCCCAGTGAGGGCCATGGGCCGAGCCTGGACAGAGGGGCGAGGAAGGCAAAGCACCAACAAAGGGAAGAGGGCATCATTACATTTTATTGTCATCACTGTATTTTCATGTCCTGTTTTCTTTAAGGTCTGCAAATGCATGTGGCTTTGAGAACGATCGTCAACAGAATAGACGGGTATTTCACTTCCTAAAAACAGGGAAGGAAGGAAACAGAAGACTTAATTCTGGTGTTTAAAAATGTTTGACATTTTGCAAGAAACAAGCAGCATCTCTACTACTGTGGGACTCTTAAGTGGTTTGTAGTCACCATGACTTTTCTCACTCTTAATTGGTCATAAACCATCTTTATCTGCTTTGGAATGAACTTTCCTCACACCTCATTCAGGACCCTGCCAGGCTTGGAGTTGGTCCAAATCAGGGCTCATTAGCACATCTTAGCTCATTAGAGACTTGTCCAAGCAGGTATTCTCAACCCAGTGATGGCTCACCAACAGTAATGTTGGCCCCTCCCCTGCTTCTAAATGCTTCCTCTGAAGTTGCCTTCTTCTGGTCAGACCTTCACTGTTGCAGAACAGTTGGTGTACCCAGTACTGTTTACAATACATATTACTTAGGACCCTTACTTTGTCTTATTGATCTACTGAAACAGCTTTGGATTGCATCTTTGTTTCCAGCCTTGCCCCATTCTAATCCGTTTTCCCCATTCCACAGCCATGGCCGTCTTTCTAAAATGTATACATGACCACGTCATTCCTTATTGAAACCCCGCGGTGGCCTTTTGTTGCCTTCGGGATCAAGTCCAAACTCCTTCATGCTACCGTGGGGCAAGTAGATGTACATGCAGAGGACTTGGGAACCTCAGAGCAAAATGTTATTACCATTATCTGCAACCTTCCCAGGAGAGTTTACTATGGTTGTAACGCTTACGCTGAGTTTTAAAGAATGAAACAGAGTTCACCTGGCAGGAGGGGCATGGGAAAGGCACTCCAGATAGAGAGAACCACATGCTTAAAGGCAACAAAGCAAGAAACATCATGGTATATTCATAGCATGATAAATAGTCTAATATCAGACTTTAAGATCCAGGGAGGGAGTGGCCTTCCTTGGTCTACTAAGGAGCTTGGATTTACTTTATAAGAAGTGAGGGAAAGCGGCGGGGGTGGTGGTGGTGGTGGTGGGATGAATTGGGAGACTGGGATTGACATGTATACACTGATGTGTATAAAATGGATGACTAATAAGAGCCTACTGTATAAAAAAATAAATTAAATTAAAAAAAGATGAAGTAAGGGATCGTTGAAAATAATTAGTTTTGTTTTTGAGAAAGAGGAGGATGTGAAAGAGACTGGAGAAAGAAGGTAACATTCAGTGAATATCTACTGTGTGTCAGGAACCCTGCTAGATGCTTCGTCTAGGTTATTTCTTCTGATTTGCACCAGAACCCATTTTATAGATGAGGAAATGTAGATTCAGAAGGACTCAGCCTTTTTTCTGCATCACTCCAGCTTATATGTGGTGGATCCATGTGCTTTTCACTAGGGTAGCCAGCTCAGGGGATCAGGGCGACAGCTGGGGTGTCCTGGCCTGTCCTCGCCTGTGCTGCAGCCTCCCTTGCCCTGGGGCCCATCTCCACGCGGCACTGTGCTGGACCAGCTCGTCACGTCTACTTGCCCTGGGGCCCATCTCCACGCGGCACTGTGCTGGACCAGCTCGTCACGCCTACTCGGCTGATGCGCTAGCTAGTAGTCTGTGGGAGTTTGCTAGTGTCACCTGACAAACTACCACCAACTTATCCACTTAAAACAGTACCTGTTTATTTGCTCACATATGGCGGAGCTGAGTTCTCTGCTCAAGGTCTCAAAGGCTGAAGTCAAGGTGTTGGTTGGGCTGAAATTCTCCCCTCCAGGCTCTGGGGAAGAATCCACTTCCTAGCTCATTCAGCTGTTGGCAGAATTTACTTCCTTGTGGTTGTAGGACTGAGGTCCCCTTTTCTTTCCAGCTGTCAGGGGGGAACTACCCTCAGCAACCAGAGGCTGCCCACACTCCCTGCTGCTGGTCCCCTCAACCTGCAAGCTGGGGATGGGGCGTTGAATCCCTCGAGTGCTTTGAATCTCTGACTTGCTCTTCTGCCTCCAGCCAGAGAAAATGCTGTGCTTCTGAAGGGCTAGTGTGGGGCTCCCCTGGTGGCGCAGTGGTTGGGAGTCCGCCTGCCGTTGCAGGGGACATGGGTTCGTGCCCCGGCCCGGGAAGATCCCACGTGCCGCGGAGCGGCTGGGCCCGTGAACCATGGCCGCTGAGCCTGCGCGTCCGGAGCCTGTGCTCCGCCGCAACGGGAGAGGCCCGCATACCGCAAAAAAAAAAAAAAAAAAAAAAAAAGGCTAGTGTGATTAGGTCAGGCACACCCAGATAACTCCCTTTCCTAATATCCAATGTGCTGTATAATGCAGCTTACTCACTGGAGTCAAATCCCTCAGATTCACCTTCCTGCGGGTTATGCAGGGCATGTACACTGGGGAACAGGGCTCTTGGAAGACATTTTAGCATCCAGCTCACACACATACCTTGATTACACTTATGTTTAGAATTTGCCTTTATTTAAAATAAAAATTTTCCTCCTTGGAATAGCCCAGGATTTCGTTCCTATCTGCTGCCTAACATTTTGCCAGAAGTCCCCTTAGGGAAGGAGACCTTAGCAGATGTTCCATTTCATTGATATTTTAGGAAACAATTTATTCCACTTCTGCTTAAGCCCCTAGGCAGCAGGCTGGCCCATTCTTTGCTTTCTGTGCACACAGCCTTAGGTGCTGTGTTCACGGCAGAACACAAAGAAGGTTCCAGTCCCCATTCCCTGTACCTACCTGGCCCAAAGCTACTGCCACTTAGTTAAGGCGGGGCTTTCTTGGAATTCTGTGCCCTTCAGACACATGTTCTGACTAATGCAGAATTCAGATTCTGCTACTGATTGAAATGCTTCTGCTTATACACCTTAATTTATGAATTTTCAGCTCTATGAGTAATATTTATACTTATTTTTTATTTACAAACATTTTTCAACTTTATGAATTTCTAACAACGACAAAAACAAGAAGTGAAAGAGAGTTCATGAGCCGTCAGTTCCTCAGTTTGTGGGAGAGCAGGCGGGAACGGATGCTGAACATGGCCCAGTGCAGACATGGGACTCCCTGCCCTCTGGGGTTGCGGGGTGACCCCAGGTGTTCACCCGTGCCTGGTTTGCACCTCATGGTTACCCAGCATAAGACATCGCCATTGTTGGAGGAATGGAGAGGAAAGCCCTTGGAGAGAGGAGATGCAGAAGAGTTGAAACTCACAAGCATGAGCGTGGGATCAGAGATTCCTAAAATCCAGAAGCTGAGAGACAGGCCTGGCTTCACTGCTTCAGGCTTAGTGTGGAGGCTGCTAGCAGCATCCTTGAGAAATTTCCCTAAGGGAAGCGGTCAACTGAAGCCTTTGCTCACATATCATGAAATCTGAAGCATTTAAAGGGGTTGTAAGGTTCATTGACGAGTCTGTTGACGAAAATTTGCAAAAACCAGTTTGAATAATGTTGCCTGAGTGATTTTATGATAGGTTTTTCAATATTTGTGATTTTATTTTGCATAGATGATGGTTGAACAGCAGGTACCAGTCATACCTTTACCCATAACAATGAATGGAAATAGGGATTTCGATTTTGAAATTTATATTGGGAAGGACTTTGAGGAAAAGGATTGTGTCCATAAACTAAGGAAGAGCAAATGGTTTTCAGAGGCCAGGAGAGGGGAGCCTACCATTTATTTAGTGCTTACTGCATATGAGATACTCTAGACATGATTTTGTGGTCCCAGCGGTGCTTGCTCTTCTAATGTTACAAATGAAGATGCAGGGGAAGAAAAGTTAGTGACTGTTGCAGGGTTGCCGTGTTCTCAGTGCGCAGCGCTTACCACGGGCCTCAGCGACCACAGTACTCTTTCACTGGAGCCAGAAGGGCATAGCCAAAGCAAAGCAAAGGATTCTCTTTGTTTTGTTTTGTTTTGTTTTGTTTTTTGCAGTACGCGGGCCTCTCACTGCTGTGGCCTCTCCCGTTGCGGAGCACAGGCTCTGGACCTGGGGCACGAACCCGCGTCCCCTGCATCGGCAGGCAGACTCTCAACCACTGCTCCACCAGGGAAGCCCGGCTGTTCATTTTTTAACAGGCTGTTCAGTTTCTTCTCCCTTAAAGGTTTCATATTCTCCAGAAACTACTAAGTAGAAAGGGTTCGTTTTCAGAGGGCAAGAAATCCCGGCTAGAGGTACAATTCTGACTTCTTCTGGCAGCCCCTGAAGGGTTTATAAATATATAGGAAAGAAGGTTAGGGCTCAGTTGCGACGACCCACTTTTCAACATTTTTTTGACTTGGTTTCTCAGGATTTGGACTTGGTTTGCTGCCAGACTGTGGCTTACAGAAGCAGTGTTTGATGTGGAGTAACTCATGCATTCCTCGGATGCTTCAAAACAATTAATTAAACAGATCTGTGACACAAATAGCAAACTATATTAGAGCCCCAGATCCAAGCTATGGAAGTGGAACACCTAACCTTTCTTATTGCTCTGTTAATAAAAGCCAGTAGATAAGCCCTTGATCATTTCTGTAATTTCTTATACCTTATTAATAACTTCAGCAGAATTTAAATTGAGTTCAGATCAGTTGCTCTTATCTTTTAACAACTCCCATATTAAGCATATAATTAAAATGCTCCAGTTTAACTGTTTTCCCCAAGGTATTAACTACTAAAAGATTCACACAGTGATGAACCAGAGTATTCATGGATGAGGCCTCAAGCTTTTAAGTACTTCAGATAAGGAAAAGGGATTTATTACAACTGGTCTAATTGATATAAAAGAGGAATGGCAAGAAGCTGCTTTTAATTACTCAAAAGTCTCTTGAAATACCATGTTAGCCCTTGGTCTTTTAAGTCACTAACCTGCATCAATATTTGACCATGTTCTCTCCTTTGGGAATGTGACTTGGTAAATATTAAAGAGAATTTCTCAAGTCAAAAAGAAGCTTTAAGTCACAAATGTCCTGGGCTGGGTGATGCTGGCTTTTATCTTCCATGATTACATCTATGATTTTAAGAGAAGATGTTATAGAGAAGGTGGCATTTAATGAGGCTACGAAAGACCGGAAGGCCTGCCCACGTTGCAGGATGTCACAGATGGGAGGGAAGGGCACCACTCATACAGGCCCACTCTCCCTTTAACCTTTGTGTTCCTGGACTGTGAATCTCACCTTACCAGTTCAACTGCACCCATATTCCCCCTGTTTCCTGAGCAGACATAAAAAAAAAAAGAGGACCCTCTTTGCTATGTATTAGAATGAACTCCAGGAAGAGATGAGGAAGCTTTTCTGGAGAGTCTGGATGGGGAGGGGTGGGTAGAGAGTAGGGGAACAAAGGTGGGGTTTTTTTTCTAATCCTCTGTGATGATTTAATTGTGATCATTGTTAAAAGAAGGAAATTTTGGGAAAGTATGCCTAGCCCTGGGGCACTGTGAAAACTACCTATTGAAGCAGTGGGAACGTGTGAAGGTAGAGATAGATGGCTGTCAGTGTTGGCGTCAGCTAATCTGCTTCCCTTATTGATCTGGTGGAGTTAGGGATGTCTTGAGGGTATTTCCGTAGGGCTTGCATGGGACAGGATATCATAAAACAAGGTGCCATTAAGAGTCACGTGGGACAGATGGGGCACTTGACAGAATGACAGCTGATGATACTTGTGATGACAGCTAACATTTATTGAGTACCAGGCACTTTGCAAAGTGATCTGTATGTGTTTTCTCATTTAATTCTCAGGTTGGGAATTCCCTGGTGGTCCAATGGTTAGGGCTCTGCACTTCCACTGCAAGGGGTACAGGTTCGATCCCTAGTTGGGGAATGAAAATCCCGCATGCTGCGTGGCACAGCCAGAACAAAACAAAACAAAAAACAATTGAAAAAAGAACATAATTCTCAGGTTAACCTAATGACAGAGGGTAAATAAGCCATTTCATAAAAGAGGCTTAATTAATTAACTCTTTAAAGAGAATATTACTAGAAGGTTTCACATCAGGTATTGAATTTAAGCAGAGCCTGTGGTGTCTGTGACTCTGCTATATGGCACTATTACTATTATTATTCTTAAGACCTTGCTGTCAAAGTCCAGCCAGCAGAGCTCAGGAGGGGAGGCCCTGCAGCAGGAATCCAGAGAGTTTCCGTGGACCTAGAGGAGCCCTCTTCTACCCAGTACCTGACCTAGAGAAGTGTGTCCTGCTGCCTGATTAGGATGCTGTGTGATCCAGCATCCTAATCAGGATGCCATGATGGTTAGGATGCCATGATGTCCTCTGGTCCAGGGCTGGAATCATTTACCAGATTCCTGGAGTACTGTGTTGAGGAAGATGCTAAGGCCAGCCCTGGATTAGTGAGAAGTTAACATTCACTCTAGGTGAAGTGGGAGTAGTGAAACGCATGCCATGTGTTTCTCCTTCTTTCACTAGGACTTAGGCTACTGGGGAAAGGTGGATAGAGGAAGAACCATGATCCTTTAGAGCTGCCTCTTCAGAGCCAGCCTCCAGTTACTGCCTTGGAAGGATGTGAAGCCATGAGATGTTGGTGGTTGGAAGAAAAGACAAGAGACAATAGGCTGATAAGGCTGATGGGCTTTGAATGAGGCTCAGTGTTGGGTTAGTGGCGTAAGGTCAGTGTTGCCTTTACTAAGGGCTTATAGGTGCCTCATACTGTCGTAAGCACTTTATTCTAAACGTGTAATAACCCTTTTAATACAACAACTCTAATGAGTAGATACCACTGTTATCCCCATTTTACAGTTGAAGAAATGAGGCCCAGAGAGAATGAACAACTTGTCCAGGACTTGAACCCAGGCAGTCTTAACCACTTAACTGTTATCCTCTCGAACTTTACGAAACCCAGAGATGAATGTGTGAGATGAAACTAAAGCAGGTACTGAAATGATAGAGAGGAAAAGTAGGAGGTAAATGGTACCCTCTCTTGGGGAGAGGGGGAGGGGTGCTTGGCAAAAAGACCCCCAAACCATTAAATTCTGTTTATCTTTCTGTGTGCTGTTTTTAAAAATGTTTGAAAACCACCGCACTACCATAGACAGTCCCCACCTTTTAGGCAACCGATGCCCCACCTTGGCCGTGCTCAGTGACTGCATTCGTGGGAGCTGGTGAGGAAAGTGTGAAGCTTTTAGTGTCTCTGGGCTCAGAAATTGAGAAGAAGAGTTGACTGTTAAAGGAAGCACTGACCCCACGGGACAGGTTTGCACTCAGTACTTTGTTCATACAGCATATACTTCTGAAGCGTAGCCTTGTTTATGGCGGGGCAGGAATTCACAGGGTAGAATCCTGCCTGCCTGGAGTTTGTACGGTTCTTGATGTGATGGTGGGAATTGAGGTGGGAAAAATACGTTGGGACCAGATAATGCAAGAATTCAAGGGCCACAAAGAAGAGTTTGGAGTTTATGTGGAAGACCACACAGAGGTATAGGGAGGCGGATTCACTGAATGAGGGAATAGGGGAGGACGGGGGAAGAGTGGGGTCCATGCCATAGTGTCCCCGACAGGTGCTAAGGGGCTGACCTGGGTGCCCGCAGGAGCAGACAGGGATTTCAATTTGGAGTCTGTAACGGAAATGGAAGCCCACTGACTTGCACTGGTCGACAGAAGGGAGAGAGTCAGGAGGATTCTGATGCTTTAATTCTGAGTTTCCAGAACAATGATGGTCGTTAATAATCAAGAATAAAGGAGGGCGGGGGCCAGTGTGCAGCTGAGAGAAATGTTTCCTTTAGACGTTACCTTTTCCCCAACCTCTCCACTTAAAGTACCCCTTTCACCCTTGAGTTTGTCCTGCTCCTGTGTTTCTTTTGTAATTGGTCGCAG
The DNA here is from genome assembly GCF_003676395.1 of Aethalodelphis obliquidens. NCBI lineage: Eukaryota > Metazoa > Chordata > Mammalia > Artiodactyla > Delphinidae > Aethalodelphis > Aethalodelphis obliquidens. The sequence goes on along the minus strand of NW_020837960.1, from coordinate 28,064,870 downwards.
TTTGAGATGATTTTGTCCGTCCCTGTCTGTGCTCCAGGTGTCCCCCCACTGGAATGTAAGTGCTGTGAAGACAGGACCACGTCTGTCCTGTGCCTCCTGCCTGGGGCAGAGCGTGGCACAGAGAAGGCTTAGTCTCCTTCATTTTGACAAAGATATTTCTTTGCCGAAATGGTAAGCTAGCAGGTTTACTTTAGCTCTTTAGTGAGAAATAAAGCATCCACCTGGATTAAAATATGCAGGAGGTGGTAAATAAAACATCCAGTTGGTATCTTAATAATTAAACTAAATTTTGCTGCCAGGTGATAAATGCTGCTAAATCAATGAAATATGCATCAATTAGGCAGTCGCGCAGCCAGAACATTATGCAACTTGATTGCCCGGGATTGTTTTAAAAAATCAGTGAAGAGACTAGTTTAATCATTGTAATGTGGATAAATACTCAGAATCAGGAAAACATGCTTCTTCCAGTTTGGCTGTAATGCCTTCACAGTATTAATAACTGATTTGCTTTTCTTCTGCAACCTTCCCCTTAAGAGCCTCATCCTGGTCTGGTTAGTGTTCATTCCTCCTTGCCATTCTTTCTTCTTTTAAAGTTCAGTCTCACATAGAGAATGGACTTGAGGACACGGGGAGGGGGAAGGGTAAGCTGGGTCGAAGTGAGAGAGAGGCACGGACATATATACACTACCAAACGTAAAATAGATAGCTAGTGGGAAGCAGCCGCATAGCACAGGGAGATCAGCTCGGTGCTTTGTGACCACCTAGAGGGGTGGGATAGAGACGCAAGAGGGAGGGGACATGGGGATGTATGTATATGTATAGCTGATTCACTTTGGTATACAGCAGAAACTAACACACCATTGTAAAGCAATTATACTCCAATAAAGATGTTAAAAAAAAGAATAAATAAAATTTCTGTGTATACTTACAAGAAAAATTAATAAAGCTCAGTCTTAGTTATTGGCCTTCCCAGTAAATGAAGTGGTAACAAGAGCATTGGGATGTGCGTCACAAACCCTGACGTCTCATCCTGACCGCAGTCTTGGTCAGAATGATCCTTTCGAGCAGGTTGGGTAGATCCCACTCATCGCTTTGTGGGGGGCTATCAGGGCTCCTATAAATCTACACTTCCTCCGCCCAGTGCCTCAGGTCCTGTGAGGGACTTTCATTCCTTTAGTGCAGCCTTGTCTGGCCTGAATTTGCACGTGGCCTCCTCTGTCTGTGGCGTAGGACCAGAGCCGCTGAGACCCACACCTGATTTGGTGGGAGTAGATGAGAAAAGTGAAGGAGTTGGCGATGCCATCCTTCTCACTTGGGAGCTTGGTCCTTCTGCTGCAGTGGATGGGATGCAGTAGTGGGTTCCAGGGGTGTTCTTTTTTGTGTTATTCAAGAGTGTGCCACCAGGAGACAGAAGCCCCCTGGGACGGACGGGTTGGGATCTGCTGTAGCCACAGCGCAGGGACGCTGGATGGGAAGGAGGAATAATCACTCCTGCGTGAGAACAGGAGTTCTCAGGGGAGAGGTGAGAGCTGAATCCCAATTCGAGGAACCTGTTCCGACCAGGGGATCCAGGAAAGAAAACTGATGTATGAGAATTTTTTAACTGATTGATTTTGTAGATAATTCAAATACCATAAGATTCACCCTTGTATGCATAAATCTGGTAGTTGTTAGTATATTCACGAGGTTATACACCATCACTTCTAATGCCAGAACATTTTCATTACCCCTGGAAAGAAACCCTTTACCCATTAGCAGTCAGTCCTCTCTCCCCTGGCCCCCTCGCCTCTGACAGTCTCTAATCTACTCTTGCTTCTGTGCTTTGTCTATTCTGCACATTCCGTATAAATGGAATTGTATAATACGTCGCCTTTCATGCCTGGCTTCTTTCATTTAGCATAACATTTTCAAGGTTCATCTATGTTGTGGCTTCTATCAGTAATTCATTCCTTGTTATGGCTGAGTAATATTCTGTTGTATGAGTAAACCACATTTTATGTACCATTCATCTCTTGATGGACATTTGGGCGGTTCTCCCTTTTAAATTATTATGCATAATGCTGCTATGAATATTTGTGTACAAGGCTTTGTGTGGACATACGTTTTCAAGTCTCTTGGGCATATACCCAAGAGTAGTACCGCTAGGTCATATGGTAGCTCTGTGTTTAACATTTTGAGGAACTGTCAAACTGTTTTCCAAAGAGACTACTCTGTATTACAATCCCACCAGCAATGTATGAAGATTCCAATTTTTCCACATCTCTACCAACACTTCTTATTGTCTGTGTTTTAATTATACCCATTCTACTGGGTTGAAAGTGGTATTTAAAGGCTTCGATTTGCATTTCCCTAGTGACTAGTGACGTTGGCATCTTTTCATGTGCTTATTGGCCATTTGTATCAATATCTCTCTTTGGAGAAATGTCTATTCAAATCCTGCGTTCATTTTTAATTGGGTTACTTGTCTTTTTATTGTTGAGCTATAAAATTCTTTATGTATTCTGGATACTAGACCCTTATCAGATATATGATCTGTAAATATTTTCTTCTATTCTGTCAGTTGTCTTTGCACTTTATTAATAGTGCCATTTGAAGGACAAATGTTTTTATTTTGATGAAGTCTGATTTATCTGTTTTTCTCTTTAGTTACTTGTGCTTTAGGTGTCATATCTGAGAAGCCATAATCTCAGTTTTCTTCTAAGAGTTTTATAATTTTAGCCCTTCCATTTATGTCTTTGATTCATTTTTAATTAGTTTTTTTTTTTTTTTTTTTTTTTTTGCGGTACGCGGGCCTCTCACTGCTGTGGCCTCTCCCGTTGCGGAGCACAGGCTCCGGATGCGCAGGCTCAGCGGCCATGGCTCACGGGCTCAGCCACTCCGCGGCATGTGGAATCTTCCCAGATCGGGGCACGAACCCGTGTCCCCTGCATCGGCAGGCGGACTCTCAATCACTGAGCCACCAGGGAAGCCCTTTAATTAGTTTTTGAATATGGTCTGAAATTCATGACTTCATGAAGTTTTTTTCTTCTTCTGCACCACACGGCTTTCAGGATCTTAGTTCCCCGACCAGGGATTGAACCCGGGGCCATGGCAGTGAAAGCGCCAACCACTTGAATACCAGTCCCAACCACTGGCCCGCCAGTGAAAATTTGAAAGACTCAATTGATCAGCTCAGGGTGTTCAGGCATGTGGGGAATGAACTGTAGGAGCTGTCCCTGGAGGAAGAATAAGAAGCTGGTTTTCTCCTAGGATTTGGTGCTGAACAAGCATCATTGTCCTGACAGTTTGAAGAGAAAAAGGTAGAGAGATCAGGTTTGTGTATAGAAATGGACCCAGCTGAATTCTATAACCGTGCAGAATATAGGCCTTGCAAATTCTCACACTCTAATGAAGGAGATCTTACTTTCCAAATAGCAAGTCAATGATATGATGATTTGGATATCTACAAAAGATGGCCCCTATCCGGCAGTGAAGCAGGACGCTGTAGTCCTTTGGTTATTATGAGCAGAGGAATCCCTTCATACTTTGGTGATGATGATGTGACATCTGATATTAATGCTTGAATACTTTCCAGGTTCCTATGAAAAGCTCATTTGCTGTGTTGCTAGCCTGTAAGTGTTCATAACTAACACATAAGAGCATACCATGCACCGGACACCACTCTAAATGTTTGTTGTTTTTTTTTGACTAACTCTTGCATCACCTTTTTAAAAATCCACTTGCATTAGCTCTTTTAATTCTCACAGCAGCTCTGTGGAGTCAATTATCGTTATCGTCACTTACAGATGAAGAAACGAGGAGCAGGGAGGTGGGAGGGAGAGGAGGCCTGGTTGTCTTTCCCCCGAGTCTGCACCATTTATCATGTGGATGGTTCGGGACACAGTAGGTTCTGGTTGGTTGGGAATGGGATGACTGATCAGATGCGTGGACCACTCTCACTAGCTGTATCCTCCAGAGCATCTTTCCGGCTCACACAGGCACGGTGTATTTCCGGTTGTTTTCTCCTCTTACCATGCAGTGGTTTGATGTCGTCTGCATTGTTGTGAAGTCCCCGAGCAGTTACAGAATTCAGCAGCCGTTTCCAAATTCAGAGTACTTGTCATTTACTGAATCATGTGTCTTTAAGTACTGGCTGACTTAAGCTGGTTTTCAGTGAGGGGTAGTTCACTGCCAAGCTGTCTCCCGCAATAAGGGACAAGAGCAGGGTTCAATTTTATTGTATTGTATTGTATTATTTTGTTCTGTTTTACTTTTCGGTAATTCAAGACCTCTCTCAGAGGGGAGTACGGAGCTTCCTTGATGCTTCCTACTTCAAACAGTTGAATTACTTCCCAGCCTGGAGAGCAGCCGGATCTCCAAATTGACATGTTCACTGAATTATAAATTTCACGTAAGAGAATAATGCCAGTCACAAGAGCATTTGATAAAAGGGCATTTGAACTCCACAAATGATACAGAATATTCCCCTTCTTAAGAAACTTGAATAGTTAAATAGAAGGCTCTGTGTGGAAGATTTTATGTTCAATTCAACTTCCACTACACATTCCAGTGAATAGATGATTCTGGCAGTGTGTCAGCAGGGGGCTGAACATTAGATAATTCCATGTGAAATATTTCTAGTGGCCGAGCCATTGCCACCCCCCCTCAAAATGTCCTACAACCCCCAGAGATTCTCTGAGTCCTAGGATGGGACTGGTGAGCCTGTGCTGTGATTCAGAAGCTAAGACTCACTGTTCTGCAGGTGCCCGGTGTCCCTTTTCTTGATGAGGTTTCGATCAGACACGTGCTTACTTTATTTTTCTGTTGAGGTAACACTGATTTATAACATATAGGTTTCCTGTGTGCACCATTATATTTCTACCTCTGTATACCCTACAACATGCTCACCACCAAACTTTTCGTTTCCATCCATCACCATACAGTTGATCCTTTTTACCCATTTCGCCCTCCTGCCGCCAGCCCCCAACCCGGAGCCCTCTCCTATGGGAACCGCTGTTCTCTGTATCTATGTGTTTGGTTGGTTGGTTTAGTTTTTTCATTTATTTTGGCTTGGGGGGTGTTTGCTTTTTATAATTCCACATATGAGTGAAATCATACAGTATTTTTCTTCGTCTGACTTATTTCACTTAGCGTAATCCCCTTGAGGTATATCCATGTTGTCTCAAATGGCAAGAGTTTATCTTTTTATGGCTGGGTAGTATTACATGGTGTGTGTGTAGGTATGTGTTTATGTAGCACATCGTCTTTGTCCGTTCATCCACTGATGGGCGTTTAGGTTGTTTCCATATCTTGGTTATTGTGAATAGTGCTGCAGTGAACATGGGAGTGCAGGTATCTTTTTGGATTAGTGTTTTTGTTTTCTTTGGACAAATACCCAGAAGTGGAGTTGCTGGATCAAATGGTAGTTCTATCATTAATTTTTTGAGGAACCTCCAAACTATCTTCCATAGTAGCTGCCTCGATTTCCACTCCCACCAACGGTGCCTGACGGCCCCCTTTTCTCCACTTCCTCCCCAACACTTGTTACCTCTTGTCTTATTGATAACAGCCATTCTGACAGTTGTGAGGTGATGTCTCATGGTTTTAATTTGCATTTCCCTAATAATTTAGTGATGTTGGACATCTTTTCATGTGCCTGTTGGCCATCTGTATGTCTTATTTGGAAAAATTCAGCTCCTCTGCCCTTTCTTTAATATGGTTGTTTGGGTTGTTGTTAAGTTGTGTGAGTTCTTTATATATTTTGGATGTTAACCCATTATCAGATATATTATTTGCAAATATCTCCTCCCATTTGCCAGGTTGTCCCCTGATTTTGTCGATGGTTTCCTTTGCTATACAGAAGCTTTTTAGTTTTCTGTATATAGTTTTTGTTTATGTTTGCTTTTGCTTCCTTTGCCTGAAGAGACACATCTAGAAAGATATTGCTAAGACCAATGTCAAAGAGTGTACTGCCTATGTTTTCTTCTAGGAGTTTTATGGTTTCAGGTCTTACATTCAAGTCTCTAATCCATTTTGAGTTAATTTCTGTGCACTGTGTGAGATAGTGGTCGTTTCCTTTTTCTGCATATGGCTGTCCTGTGCTTGCTTTTTAATCTGAAGTTCAGGATACAGTGTACATCCTTTCAGCGGAGTTTCATCATTTTTATTCTGTTTGTGTGGAGCAAATGCATTCTCCTAGCCCTGTTTAAAACTATTTAAAACCTTGCACGGGACCTTCAAAGAACTATAGGGCATAGGTTCTCTGTTAGGAAATCACACGTTCTTTAGTTTTCCTTCCTATATACACTTTTCTTTAGAAACCAAACAGATCTTACCCATTTTAAACAGACTTTCAGAGGGAGGAGAGCAGCCATCTCTTACTCTAAGGGGTTGAATAAAACTCCTGAGTATTTTAACACTAAAGCCACTTAATAATGTTATCATTTTGATGCAGGCCCTATCTAAATAGAATGTTATGACTATCCTTTTAAAATGATGAAAACAAAACAATTTAATCTTTCACTAAAATTCTGTATACTTCTTCCACCTGTCATTGCCTGTTTTCCACAGTAGATGGTCACGTTCCTAACTGGATAGTTTTATCCCCAACAAGCGGTAATCTCAGTATATTCAGACTCTGTTTAATTTAGTAGATTAGTCCTTGCAGCTGTACCCAGAGGTACATTTAGAAGATTTATCCTTTAATAGGAATAGATGGTGGTGTCATTGTCTTTAAGAGATTACAAATGTATAAACCATAATAGGTTTGAAAAGATATAGAGGAAAAAATTAGACCACGGCCATTCCGGGCATTTAAATCTGACACAAATCCCAGGATGCCCTATCTTCAGAGCAGTCCATTGTGAACAAGCTGTCCTATAGACGCAGAGCCTGTTCTGTGTTGAATAGGAAACCGAAATGATGAATAAATATCTGCCTTCGCAGTAAACTGGACTCTGATGCAAGGTCCTCTTAGTTTGATGAGGCCTCAGCTTTTCAGACAGAAAGCTTCATAAGTTTCAAAGGGATTCTCTGTCTCCATATTCTCACCCGTCTACCTTCATCCCAAGCCTCCTCTTCTCAAGGTAAAATCAGCTGGGTTTCAGGGCGCGCCGAACACACTTCCTGGACCAGTGGTGCACATGTGCATTCTTACTCTCGTCTCCCCTGGGTCACTCACACTGTTTCTCACTGTTGCTCATCCTCTGTGAGTCACAAAATAAATGCTTGCCGTGTGTGTCTGCAGCTCCACATCCACACAAGCAGATTGTGTGTGTGTGAGCACGTGTGTGAAATCTTCAGAGAAGTGAGGCTGCTCGTGGCCTTGGTGGAGGCCCTGGCAGGGGGATTTGGATGACAGACTCCCCTGCGGCGGCTGAACGGAGCTCTTTCCCACATCTGGTCCCAGAGAAATGCTTTTCAAGGCCACTCACTAGGAGTCGGGTCAGGTTCTAAAGCAGGTGGCAGCGGTAGGATGGTCGACAATGGCACACGGCAAGGGGGTCCATCCATTTTTCATGAACTTGTATGCTTCCACAGGTTCAACCTTTGGGACTGAAGACCAGCCGGCTCTGAAGGCAGCTCTGCCTTCCAAAGACACACCCAAAGGGGCTGCCCGGGTGGCCCCTCCAGCATCCTCCAGTGTGACAACACCTCGCAGGAGTTTGCTTCCAGCGCCAAAATCCACGACCACACCGGCGGGTAAGACTTGCGCTGTGGAGAAGCTCCGCAGTGGAGAGCCTCTTCTGCATTAAAGTCTTTTGAAAGTCCTTGGGTAAATCAGTTGTTTAGATGGGATGACAGATGAGTTTCAGATGGCATTTAAAATTAATAATAATAATAACTACCACAATTTTCAAGGCACTTTCATATATTCCTATGTTCAAATTCTCACAACTCCCTCTCACTCCTCTCTGTGACTGGTAACCCATCAGACCACACAGTTTTCATTGCAAAGAAAAAAGGATCAAGCTGTTTTAGGCAAATTTGGTTCAGGGAAGCAGGCGCTGATGAAATCACTGGAAGGCCAGTAGGAGTGAGATGCAGACTGTGCCCCCGGGAGTGGGTCCCTGATCCCTGGGGGCAACTGCTGCCTCTACAGGGATTCAGGGGCTCCATCCCCCTGCTGGTCCCAGGCCCGCACCACCCGTGCTGGGATACAGGGATCAGCAGCTACCGCAGAAAGCCTTGCTCCCGAGCTCACACCGTGCCTGCTCTATCCGGACCCGCAAAGCCAATGCCCCGAGCCCTGCGCCTCCACACCCAGGAAGCTAGTGAGGGACACAGGGAATTCAGCTGACGCAAAGGTGTGACAAACGAAGGTGCTGGTCAGCAGCCCGGTGCGGCCCCCGCCCCGCCTCCTCCTCCCAGATCGCAAGCGTACACGTTTGCCCGCGGGATGTCCAAGCACGTGGCACGTGGCTTAGCTTCCATCTTCTGCGCCGTAGGAAGACACACTAAGAGGAAGGAAGCTTGGATGTTGAGCCTGAATCCGCGGTAGATGGCTCACCCCTGTGGCTATTCATTGCTCCAGGTTATTCTTCTGTGCTCTTATACTCATGTACCAGTGCATATACATACACACGCAGATGGGCTTGCGTGAGTTCCTAAAAGTGAGATTGGATTGTACCCATTTTTCTACATGTTACTTTCCTTACTCAAAGTATGTCATAGAGCTGCCCTCAAGTCAGTGTATGGCTCATTTTTCAATGGCTGCCTGGTGTGGATATACCATGATCTATTGAACCATTCCCCCACTGGTGGACATTCACTTTGTAAACTGGTGTTTGCTGCTATAAACAATGCTGCAGTACGTGTCCTTGGTGGCATTCTTTCTACAGGATTGATCCCCAGCCGTGGGATGGCTGTGTTTGATGCATTAATAGATATGATTAGATTCCTTTTCAAAGAGGCTGCAGTGCTTCACCTTTCCACCCATATCCCTGCTAAGAATAGATAGCATTTTTAAATTTTTTTGTCCATTTGGTGGAAGTGTTATTTTAAATTTGCATTTCCCTGACCACTTGCCCTTCAATGGAGTACCACCTTGTAATCCCCTTTGGTAAGGCTTAAATTGACTTGTTTGGTTTTGCTCTTCCTCAGTGGAGGAGAAGCTCCTGGGGACAGTGACTTGTCCATTTTATTGAGCACAGTATCCCCACTGCTGCAGTGTCCCCAGTGACTGACACGCAGTGGCTACTTAGCATCTGTTTGTTAATTCATTGATACATCAACGAATCAATGAATGAATGTCACACGGCCTTTGACTCTTGGTTCCAGTTTAACGGTTTGGCCTTGGTTTAAATAGAAAATAACTAGACAAGCCTGCACTGAGTTAAAATACAGTTGTTGAATCAATCCTATAGACCAGCGTTTGTCAAATTTTAGTGCATCAGAATCACCTGAAGTGGTTGTTAAACCACTGATTACTGGGCCTCATCCTAGCATCTCATTAGTAGGTCTGAGGTGGGGCCTGAGAATTTACATTTCTAATGATTCCCAGGTGGTGCTGCATATCCTGCTGGTCTAGAGATCACACTTGTGAAACCACTGTTACAGAAAAATGGACTAGGAATTTGAACAGACAGTTCTTAGAAAAAGAAATGCACATAGCTCCTAGCCATATGAAAAGAGAATCAGCATCGCTCATAATAAGAAAGACATAAAGTAAAACTACAATAGACTATAGTATCTTACCTGTGAGATGGGCAAACATCCAGATGTTTGAAAACATACACTGTCGTGAATCTGCAGGAAAAGAGGCATTCTCGTACGTGTACTGGCTGGAATATAAAATAGCTCAACTCCTATGAAAGGAAATGGGCAATGTCTAATAATAAAATCACATGTGCATTTCTTCTTTGACTTAGCAGTCCCACCTCCAGAAATCTTTCCCAAAGGTAGACTGGCAAAAGCAGAATGCACAAAGTGATTCATTGCAGTGCTATTTGAAATGGCAAAATACTGAAACAACTCAGCTGTCCATCCACAGGGGACCAGCTGAATGGACTGTCATACATCCATGGAATAAGAAGACTTATTCCAAGTGCTTGAAAAGAGTAATCTGGTTGTTCCACTCTAATAGTATGTACTCTATGTTCAAAAAGAATTGCAAAAAAAATCTTAAACTGTTTTTAGTAATTACATTATTGGTGGTAGCGTGGCTATTGCGATTCCAAATCTGCTGTTATTCTGAATGTGTGTATTATGGGAAAAATAGGATATGGGCATTATGGGATAAAGTATGAACTTATCTGAAATTTATCATTAAACAGTATTGCCGGGCTTCCCTGGTGGCGCAGTGGTTGGGAGTCTGCCTGCCGATGCAGGGGACACGGGTTCGTGCCCTGGTCCGGGAGGATCCCACATGCCGCGGAGCGGCTGGGCCCCTGAGCCATGGCCGCTGAGCCTGCGCGTCCGGAGCCTGTGCTCCGCAACGGGAGAGGCCACAACAGTGAGAGGCCCGTGTACCGCAAAAAAAAAAAAAGTATTGCCAGCTCTGTCCACTGAAAAGTTATAAACAGTGACTAGACCAATAGCATAGAGTACCCCCAGTGCCCAGACTGTGATCTCTCAATACATTTTGCATTAACAGGAGATAAGGGTCTTTGAAGAAATGGCTGGTTCCAGGTCTAGGGCAGGAACTGTAGACCCCAGAACAGACAGCCAAGAGGAATTCAAAGACTACTAGGATTCTATCAACTCAAGAGTCAGACTGAATAAGCTCCTACTGGACGAAAGAAAGAGAGAGAGAGAGAGAGAGAGAGAGGGAGAGGGGGAAGGGGAGGGGGACGGGGAGGGGGAGGGAGGGAGGAAGAGATTGAATATCAATAAGATTCATAATTGCAGTAGAATAATATTCATCAAATCAAAATATATGTGTATCCATGAGGTCATAATGATACAAAATAAGATAAAAACTAGTCACTTTGGTTGATGCTAAGAAACTTTTTTTGAAATTTGGTAAAGAAAGAAAAGAATAAAATATTTTAGCCACTTCTCCTATTCAGTCTGTATCTCATGATAACCAAATAGTTGGTGAGGGGAAAGTTCTCTTTTAGTGTTTAAAAGCATTCTAGTTAATAAATAAGGTATGATAGAATATCACCTTTTCAAAGCTTTAGTGAATCAGTAGGTAAAGGCAATGATCATCAATGGAAAGGGAAAACCAGACGTTACGAACTAATACTGATGTACAACATTACATGTGAGTTAGTCTCGGGGGAAAAATGAATCCGCCCTAGCCTTTAGATTTACTAATTTACTAGAAGGAGAAAGGACAAAGAAGCATATTAAATAACACCATGGGAATAAAATCAACCAACCAGACTGAAAAACTCTATAAAACAAACCATCCAACTTACTCAACAGTAGAAATAACAACAAAAATTGCAAAAAAAAAAAAGGCAGATAAACAAACATTCTGGGAGGGGGACAAAGGATATAGAGGGGGAACCTGTAGATTATAAAAAACTTAGACTTATCATCCAGTTGCAAAGTACGGATCTTGTTTTGTATCCCAATTCAAACAAACACACCAAAAAAATTTTTTTTTTAAGATAACTGAGGAAATGTGAACCAACATTGGCTCTTAGATGACATTAAGAAACTATTATTGCTATTATTCTGAGTATGATGGTAGTATTTGTGGTTATGTTTTTGTTTCTGTTTAATCGAGGTATAGTTGCTTTACAATGTTGTGTTAATTTCAGGTGTACAGCAAAGTGATTCATTTGTACATATGCATATATTCTATTCTTTTTCAGATTCTTTTCCTTTAGAGGTTATTACAAAATACTGAGTAGAGTTCCCTGTGCTATACAGCAGGTCCTTGTTGGTTGTCTGTTTTATATATAGTAGTGTGTGTATGCTAATCCCGAACTCCTCATTTATCCCTCCCTGTGGGTATGTTTTCTTAAAAAGCCGTCTTTTAGAAACGCACAAATATGAAGTGATACGCTTTCTGGGATTTGCTTCAGAATAACCCAGGATGGTGGCACGTGGAGTCAACATGTTACAGAAGATGAAACATGGGTATTGCTTGTTGTTGAAGTTGGGTGATAGAATACATAGCTAACTAGGCTAGTCTCTCTGCTTCAGTACATGTTTAAAGTGTTCCATTGAAAACTGTGCAGAGAGAGTGGCTGTTTTAGCTGTTTCAGTGGAGGTAGAGCTAAATGGAAATAAGGTATTTCAGGTGTGAAGAATAGAGGGCAAGACAGCAACAGTGTTTAAGACCATAAAAATTTCATTATTTTTTCAAATACTTCTGCTCTGTAGAGGATTTTGGAAAGCCATGTGATCTTGATAACAAGAATTCTCTTCCACTTTGTATTACTTTATCAAACACTTTAATGTGCTAAATATGATTTGGTCCTCACAAAAACCTAGAGTGGTGGACAAGGAAAGTATTAGTTTGCAGATGGGAAATCAAGATTCAGAGGTGAAAGGACTTGCCCCAAGGCATGTGGTGGCGTCAGGAAATCACACAGGTTGTGTATGTGTCCTGTGCTTTTTCCACAATAATATAAATATCCCGCTGTGGAGTATAAGAATTCCATCTGTGGTCCCCCATTACCATGAGATTTCACATGTGTGAACTGGGGATGGTGGTAAACAGAAATGGTACACAGGATTCCTTGCCTCAGGCCAGGCTCTCCTTGAGACGTCTTGGTTAGAATTCGGTTGGTGATGCCATAAAAAATAGGTGTTTAACCAGCGGGAAGAGAGGGGAAGGAATGATACTGTGTGAGGAGGGATTGCGCGTTCATGGGGGGTAAGGGATGTTCCCAGCAGAGAAAGGGTCACCATGGTGTTACCAGTTTCCACGCCGAGTGCTCAGAAAGTACTTGTGACTTGGGCAGGTTGTTACATAATGAAGCAATAGACCAGTTCCTGAGGACAAGTGAGAGTCCTGCCTTACCCGTGTCCTAGAACAGGCTCCAGCAGATGCTCGGAGACTCCCACCTGTTTCACATCCTTATGCAGCTGCCCCGAGGTCAGCTTCTTAGGCTCTGATGGCAAATTCCACAGGCCTCGCCCGGTAGAGCAGCTGGCAGCTGCCCCCAGTCACGTCTCTCTTTTCCTTCTCCCTCTCCCCCAGTTTTTCCTCTCTGTAACTGTGAGCTCTGCCAGCCTTGCTCTGTTACTTGCAGCCTCCTTCTCCAGGGTCCGCAGGGGTGGGAATGGGGGGCAGAGGGGGTAGCCCCAGACTCTGGAGGACTGGGTGAGACAGGCAGTGGACAGAGCTCCCGAGCCTTAGTCAGGGTCTGCTCGGAAGCCTATTTCAGTGACGCCCTAAGGCTCTGTGTTCGATTTTTCCAAAGACATAAAACTTCTTAGATATTTTCCCATTATTGACATAAGGAGGAGGTGCTAGGGTGTTTGTTTTTTTTAAGATTTATTTTTTGGATGTGGACCATTTTTAAAGCCTTTATTGAATTTGTTACAATATTGCTTCTGTTTTCTATGTTTTGGTTTTTTGGCCGTGAGACATGTGGGATCTTAGCCCTCCGACCGGGGATTGAACCTGCACCCCCTGCATTGGAAGGCATTGGACTGCCAAGGATGCCCCAAGGGTGTTTTAGAACGAGGATTAAGCACCACCCTTTAATAGACGGAGGACCCCAGGCCAGCCGCTGTGTAGACTATGGCTGTGACCCCTGTGACGTGCAGTCATCAGGGGAAGGCACGGATTGGGAAGATGAAGCAGAAGGCTCCCTTGAGAGATCTCAGGATGTTCTCTTCTAACTTGCATCCCACTCCAACACCTAATTTAACAACAAGTATAAAATTGTGGTTAAAAGATAAATTTTATTACCGAATTTTAGGTTTGCATTTGTTCCACTGCTATGAATTTTTCATTTAAATAAAATCTAGTTCCTACTACCAAATCAGCTTTCACATCACCTTGTTCTGTCATCAAGCTAATTAAAAAGCAGAAGACAGGCGTGCAAATTACAGTTAAATTCCAAATAATTGTATTTCCTGGGACTGTGAGGTGTGTGGGTTATTTTAATTACTTAGGTAACACCAACCCTTGTTTTAAGGGCATGCTGTTGGCAACATTTCGAAACTGTGACGCTTTGATTCTTTCCCTTGGTGATTCCAGGTGACTTGGATTCAAGAATAATTAGAACAGTCCTTAACCTTGAGGGGCTCAAAATAAGGTAAACAGATTTGTACACTGATAATTAGAGTGAGAGCAAGAGATCTATAATCCGATCAGCTGGCTGCCTGTTAATTCTAGCAGACCAGGAATTCATAGTAAGACGGATTAAGAAACAAATGACCTGAAGACGTTTAAATTAAATATAATAGGCTTTTAAAATTGTTTAATCACTTTCTATTTATTATTTGTTTAATCATTTTCTAATTTATGTGCTATGTTTTCACTTTCTGATTTCAGAAAAGATACAAGGCAGCATGTAGTAAAGGGCACAGAATAACAGAGATACAAGGATAAAAATCCAAATAATAAAAAAGAGAAGAGCCTGATAAAACTGGGCTCAGAGCTTCCTGACTGCAAGGGCAAAAGAAGAAACACAATCAGGGGAAAAAAAAAAAGAGTGTGCCACTTTATCAGAAGAGAGAAACTTACTTTTTAAGCACAAATGTGTAAAATTTTAACTCTGTGAATTAAAAAAAATCATATTGAACAACATAATGGACAATAATTTTAATTGTATAGTTTAAACATATCTTTTCTGAAAGGAAAATAATTGGATAATATTTTAAAATTTTGGAATAGGGAAGGCCTTTCTAAACATGATGTGAAACCTGGAAACCTTTAAAAAATGATAGATTTAACTACATACAAATTTTAAATTGTCTGCAATAAAGGACATCCTAGAGGTAAGCAGGATGATAAACTGAATGAAAATGCTTCAACAAAGTGTTATTATGAAAATCAATAGAAAAAGTACAATTTCATTTGAAAAGTAGGTAAAATATATGAATGGGTGACTTATACAATACAAGTACAAAGAGGTCAGTGGCCATAAACATGAAGAGATGTTCGAATTCACTAATGACTAGATACGTTCAGTTTTTTTTAATAAGATACCATCTTTTTCATATTGGATTAGAAAAAATAAAAAGGTTTATTACATGCCGGTGTTGGTAAGAACATGGCAAAAAAACACTCTTGTAGCATTAGTGGGAATGTAAATTGGGACAGTCTTTTGGAGGTCAGTTTGTTAATATCTATGAAAATGTAACTATCTTTACCGTGTAATCCAGTATTTCTACATCTGGGACTCTCTTTTACAAAAATACTTGCTCAAGCAGGAATGATATATGTATAGGAACATTCTCTGCAACACTGATTATAATACTAAACAATTAGACACAATCTAAATATCCATCAATATGGACATATTTAAATAGGTTACAATATGTATCCATTCAATAGACGCTTATTTAGTTATTGAAAAGATTGAGCTAGATCGACAGGAATTATTCAGAAACTGTCCATAATATATCATTAAAGCAAGAAAAGCTACAGAACATGATCTCATTTTTTCAAAACCCGAAATGAAAATAAATCTTTTTTTAACGTATAGCTTTTTGTATATTTATAGAAAAAAGGTGGAAAGTATCATTTAAATAGTTAATAGCTATTATCAGTGTGGTGTCCAATTGGAGAAAAATTGTGATTAGGAAAAAGAACTTGCATTTTTAAGTTTTGTATTCCTTCTATAGTTAGAATTTTTCCAAATGTTTCAGTTTTTACAATGAAATACATAAAAACAACTCAGTAAAAAATGGGATAATAATTTGCTCCCAGAAAAATGCATGAAGAATATAGAAAAAAAGAAACAATAAAATATCTCATAATCTCAGTCCATGAATAGCTACCAATAATATATATTGGCATATTTCCTTTCACTCTTTTTTCTAAACAGGTATGGATTTTTTCCCCATAATTGAGCTGATGCTTTATAGATACTTCTGTATCTTGCTTTTTCACTTAACATTATATCCTAAGCATTTTCCAATGTCATGATAAACATGTGAAAATTTAACTTTTAGTCCTGTCGTAATAACTTCATACTGATTTACCCCAATTTGTAGGACTCTTTATCCCTTGTTCAGCATTTAGGTTGTTTTCAGTGTTTCATTACCACAAAACAAGGAATTGCAATAAGCTTATTTTGCTGGGGTTGTCCAGACTACCCTCAGGCTTGATGATTTCCCTAGAAGTGCTCACAGGACTCAGAAGTTGTTATATTCATCATTACAGTTTGTGAAAGTGGAAGAATCCAGAGTAAAAAGTCAAAGGAACAAAGCTCACGGGGCGAAGTTCAGAGAAAACCAGACACCAGGTCCCAAGGGTCCCCTCCCAGTGGAGTCATACAGGTGTGCTTAATTCCTTCAGCAACCATATGCAACAGCGCATCACCTGAGTCTGGTTGTCCAGGGTTTTTATTATGGGTCAGTTACATTGGCATATAGCACCTGCTGGACTGTCTAGGTAAACTGGTACCATGTGACCCAAGACCTCAGGTAGGCAGAACGCTTTCCTCAGTCAGAACATGCCAGAAGCTCAGCTCCCAGGAGCTGGCCAAAGGCCAGTCAGGAAAACAAGCCCTTCCTGGGAATGGGCAGGGCTTGAGCAATGCAGGGTGTTTTTATGATGGATTCCTAAAGGCAGAAATACGGAGTCACATTGAAATACGGCTTTACAAATAACGCAGACATATTTTGACTGTAGCTATTTCTTATAGCCATAAATCAACTAAATCAAGGAAACAATATTAAATGAGTTGTTTGGAGAGATATTTTACTGGAGCTAAAGTATAATCTAGGAGTACATCCTTTATGAAATTTAACTCTATAATCGAGAGTTTGGAGGACCCTTAGAAGGAAATGATTGGCATGTGTTTTCAGCTGTCCCTCTAAAGTAAGAGTTGTCTTAGTTCAGTTTATGATGGCAAATAAGTCAATATTAATTTGTCTTAAGTGTAATATTCTATGTTGGATAATTGGAAGGATGCTTAAATGTTTTAGATATCAGGAATATAAATAACAAAACTATTTTGTTCAGGTCTTTTCCTTTTTTCTTCTCTTCTTTTCAAAGGTATGTTTACTGAGCATTCTCTGTGTACCATGCAGTATGCTTGGGGATTTCTATATTCTACCTAATTTAGCTCTAGGGGAAACTGGGGTTTAGAGAAATTAAGTAAACCCCCCTCCCACCCACGGTCATACAGCTTCTATGCAGCAGAACATGAAATCAACCTAGATCTGTCTGACTTTAAAAGGTATATATATACCTAACCTTTGTGCTGTGCCACTTACAGATTCCTACACAGATGGAGGCCAGTTAATTACATTTTATTGAAATAACTATCATTGAAAAATACAGCTTAGAGGTTGAATCCTCTTTCTGGGACAATGCTAGTTACTGCACATACAGTGCCCAGAACCCCTATAATAATTCTGTATTCTGTCCATGGCCCTTTTTCCCCAGGTTTCCAGACACAGGTTGAGAACTAATGCACTGTGCTAAGCATGATCCACTTCTATAATATCATCTTCCTGTAAGTTAATAATGATCATTGCCTTCTTATTTATTTATTTATTTGGCCACACCCCTCGGCTTGTGGGATTTTAGTTCCCCGACGGACCAGGGATTGAACCCATGCCCCCTGCAGTGGAAGCGTGGAGTCCTAACTACTGGACTGCCAGGGAATTCCCTTTATTTATTTATTTATTATTATTTTTCTTTTCATTGCCTTCTCTTTTTTTTTTTTGTGGTACGTGGGCCTCTCACTGCTGTGGCCTCTCCCGTTGCGGAGCACAGGCTCCGGACGCCCACTCTCAGCAGCCATGGCTCACGGGCCCAGCCGCTCCGCGGCATGTGGGATCTTCCCGGACCAGGGCATGAACCCGCGTCCCCTGCATCGGCAGGCGGACTCTCAACCACTGCGCCACCAGGGAAGCCCCATTGCCTTCTTGACATCAGTGTGACGACAAAGGAAACTGCTGTGGATTTAGTGCTAATGGTTAAAAAAAAAAGTACTGAACATCCTCTCTGTGGCTGTGTAAAGGGAAGAATTCTAGAAACGCAACCTTGGTCTTTTGGTGACTCTTTTTCTCAGAATTGTCATGAAAAGTTGTTCTGTTGTTCGTATGTCAAATACAAAATTTCACCAGGGTTTTGATCCGTATAATTTTACACAAATAATCAGGCTTTACCGATTGACTTTTCCAACTGGTTTTCAGTTGTTGTAGCAAAAGGGAAAATATTTTCAGTTGAAGTATTGATCTGGTGATAGACTACTTCTAGGTCAGTATGCCTTCTGGTACTGTCATGTTGACGTGATGTATAACAGAAAATAAAATTCCTTTATTCAGACTAAGCTGTAGAAGGATTTCCCATGGTTATATAGAAGATGAACAGCTGATGTCTTATTGTTTGGGTTCCTCTCGCCCTAAGGAAAATATTCTCTGGAAATAATGAGGCTGTTATTTTATGGGCTACAGAAACTCCACTTGTATCATAAAACTTAATTTTACTTCTTGAACAGGGGATTATTATTTCTGCATTAAATTCCACACGTTTAGGTATTTCTGGGCATACTATAATTTAAAAAGACAAGTAGCTTGTCAACACCGTCAGAATGTGTTTCCCGAGCACTTTAAGGTGCAGGCTTCCGGAAACAGCTGCTCTAGCACGTTCTCCCCTGCCTCTCTTCAGTTTGGCCAAGCATCATCTCCCCTCTCCGGGCACATCTTCAATGAAGAGATTGAGTAAGAGCTTGCTGAAATAAAATGTTCTGCTCTAGGAAAGGACAGGACAGGTAAAGGGATCACTGTGCCACTGGAATCCTGGGTCTGGATGGTTTGAGAGGTTCTCCTTGCCATAGCACATGCTCTTTTAACATAAACAGCTCTAAGAGCCTATCATTTCTCTGACAGTGAGGGGATCATGGTACCTCACAATGTGGAAGCCCGCGTTGACCCGGGAGTGGGACCTGAAGGAGGCAAGTTCAGAGCAGTTAGGCTGTGCTGGGCTTTTCAGTGCAGATGGTGTTATCACTTGGTGTTGGCTGTGTTCTCCCTGAGGCTGGGTCCCCGTGGCTAGCCCAACTTTAGCTCATTTGTCATTGTAAAGCCAAAGGGGAACCCGCAATGGGTTGGGGATAGAGGAGAGTAGAAGTGTTAGAAAGAACTTTTGTGGGAGAAAAATCGATACATTTGAGACCCATTCCTTTGCATGAGGTCATAGAGACAGGAAAATATGGCGGGATGATGGATGGAGTGACTGACCATTTCATCGTTCAGAGGGTGGCATTCGTGGGTGTCCTGGAAGGCCTTTTTGCTGTTCTTTCTGGCCAGCAGTGGGGAGGTTCCTCGCAGCGGCCAGGAGGCGCTGTGAGTCACACGCTGTGACCCCAGGGTCCAGCTCAGTCACCCCGGGGAGTGACGGGCATCTGTTCATTCCACGGACGTTACAGGGCACCTTCTTTGAGTTGAGCTCCGTGCTGGATGCTTGGGGAAATCATGATGAATGAGACAGAAACAGTCTCTGTTGCTACAGAGCCCATGGTGTAACAGGAGAGAGGAACATAAAACTTGTACTTACACACGTAACTATTTAATTACAGTTACGCTTGAGTGCACAGTGGAGGCGTATCATACAGACCTACTGTAGTGCGCAAAAACTGCGCAGGCAGAGACCTAACGGGTCAGTCGAAGTTGCCAGGCACCAATGGTGGGGAACAGCATTTCGTGCAGGTGAACACATGGATTCCCTCTTTGTAAATCTTAGAGGTTCCCAAGCTTCCCTCCCCTTAAAATCTTGGGCTAGGACTGCTAAAAACTAGACTCCTTATTAATTTTAAAATAAACACCCTCCTTTCCCCTTCCGTCCCTTTTATGGAGAAACTTGCAAGCTGTGAAGTGGTAAAAAGACAGACAGCATGAAAAAAATGTACAGAAAATTTACAGCTGCTTCATCAGTGTCTGATTTTCCTGGTGAGTCCACCCTGGCCTTAATCATTACACAAACATTGCCCTTTAAGCAGTTCGTTGGGACAGTTTGATTCTGTGTGTGTGTGTGGACACTTGAGTTTAAAGCTCTGATACCCTCATCCTCTATTGCCAGTTTAGTGGCCTAGAGGGCTGTTTAACAATTATCATTGAAATGCCACAGGAGGATCCAAGGATACATTTCCCTTTCTCTGCTTTGCCTTTCAAATTCTTCCATGGAAACAGCGGCATGGATAATATTTTGGGAAGCACTGGGGGACGCGCTCACTGTACCAGAGAGAATTTATAAAATGCCGTGACCCTCCTTGCTGTTAGGCCCCCTGCAGGCTGATGTGAAACCTTTTATTGTGTGGTGGTCCCTCCAAGGTAAGGCGCAAAACCCTAGCTCTCACTTAAGAGTTTACGCACGCATTGCATCTCAGAGGTTACACGCTTGGTATTTTTGCCCACTCTGCTTGTCAGCCTCGAAGAGCTATGGGAGCTGGTCCAGAAGTAATTAATGCAAATGGTCCTGGAGAGCCGGTTTTCCATTGTGATTTCTGCCATTTATATGCTTCAGAACTCTGCCTCCTGTACTATAAATGCATTGTTATGCAAAGTGCTACCATGGTGTAGCCCCATCTCTTAGCCTGAGGATCATGGAACTTTTAATTACATGTCAGTGTTTAAAACTTTCCAATTCATTCCAGATTTATATGTTTTACTAGCTACCTTACACTGATGAAATACCAAATACTAATTACTGTCTTCGAGCAGGGATGGGGGGAGCTAGAATAAATGCAAATATAATAAGAAAGAGACAAATGCCAGCCATCCGTTTTCTAAGATAAGTGGCAAAGAATAACACGTTTCTTGGACATTGCAGAGTCTTCATATTGTCCGTCTTCAATCCATCAATCAGCATATTTGTGTGGAGAACCGCTTTGGGCCCCAAAGCAGCCTCACTGCTAGGAGTCTAAAGCCCATGCTGAAAATGAGAAGCCTGCACACGACCACCAGATGCAGGACCCTGAAATACAGAGTCCCCCAGCCTAGCAGTAGCTCTGATGGTTGAACAGTCCACATGGCAGGTAGATGGGGAATGAATGAAAGCCGAATGCCTCACTCATTAAGTATATGCAGCTTTAAGTGATGTGACAGTACCATGCTGTGTATCCGAGCTGGGACAATGGGATAAATATTAAACAGGACAAACAGATGTGATGGTTCATTGATGAGCAACTGTAATAATAATAATGGCCAGCATTTATTGAGTACTTACTATATGCTTAGTCGTACCCACCTTTTCATTTCATCCCCACTTAAAAACCTTATGATGTGTAGGTACTATTCTTAAGACTATTTTATAGATTAGGAAACTGTGGATTAGAGAGATCAAGTAGTTTTCCCAGGATAACAAAAC
The DNA here is from genome assembly GCF_003676395.1 of Aethalodelphis obliquidens. NCBI lineage: Eukaryota > Metazoa > Chordata > Mammalia > Artiodactyla > Delphinidae > Aethalodelphis > Aethalodelphis obliquidens. The sequence continues at coordinate 28,043,491 of NW_020837960.1, read as the reverse complement.
GAGGAGATTTACGGGTTGGGTGTAAGCCCCGGCATCCAGCTGCAGAGCCCGTACTTGCACCCGGTGCCGGTGCCCTTTCTGTAGCCCTGACAGTGACGGGCCTCTTCACACAGCTGCTGTGACCAACATCACCCAGCAGAGAACCCACCTGCTTGGGCTGCCAGCCTGCAGTGCTTCTGTGCCCATGACCTGGGAAAATATAACAGCAAGGTTACGGGACCCTTTTCTTATTCATTGGCTACATCTTTTTAGGTTTAAAAAAACAAAGATACCTTGGACATATTTCTGTCTCCACATGATTTTTGTTCCAATGAGTGGAATAACTTTACTAGTAAGCCACTGTTAATTGAGAGTTTCTACCACACAGACTTCGGATGGCAGAGGAAACAGGGAGTGAGCTTTGAAGTTAGACCCAGCAACAGCTGGGTGACTTTAATTCAGTTACCTGACTTCTCTAACCTTCGATTCCTTATTGGAAAAAGAAGAATGTGTAATTCTTGTCACCCTGATTCAGGAATGATTTAATATACTAGCACTGCACTTATAATCCATAGGTTCTAAACAAATATTTATAACAATTAAGTTAATATTGTTAATAAGTACCATGTTTGTAGGTGCCTGGCATTATGCTAAGCATTTTTAATATTTGCCTGGTGCAGCTGGAGATCGTAGAGGGCTAGAGACCAGGAAGGTGGGACTCGAGCAAACCCTCACGTCTCATACCCCACCCTGCTGCCCCTGAACGTGCTGTACCTTTGCGCATGGTCCCACGCCTGTTGTGTCCTGTCCTTCGTGGTGATTGTCCTTCATAGTTCACACCTCAGCTCAAACATAACATTCTTCGGTGAGGCCCTACCTGCCTCTTCCTCTGAGCTCCCTGAGAAATCTTTAGCCAGACCACTGGGCTGGCACCTGATGCATCATCTTGTCACTACTTACTTACATGTCCCACTAGTTAGTGAATTTCTGGACATAAGGATTTTGTCTTTCCCCTTGGACTCTCCAACAGCTAACACCCCATCAAGTACGGTAGACCCGCCCAATAAATACATGATGAACAAATGAATAAGGGAATGCTTTGGATTTTTCAAGGAATGAATAGTTCAGAAAATAAGAAAGGGATGATGCAGCCTTTGGAATAAAACTACAGGGAACTAACGTGTGGGCACTTATTTAATACTAAGTAGACCATATTTATATGGGGAAAACGTTAGCTGTGAAAAGCACAATTTTATTGTGTTCTTGAATTAAATTATTGGATGGAATGAGACAAATAATCCCAGACCATTTCTTTCATTTGGGCTTACCTAACTAAAACTGCCACAATGAATAAAGCCCCAGTATCTATTTGGGTAGTTTCAAAAATACAAAGTACTTTTTGCACCACGACTTACTTATTCACATTTTCTCAGTGCCTAATAGATCACGCAGTGTCTTGATTCCCCAGAACTGGATTATTTTCCACCCACAGATCCATCATATGCAGAGCTTTACTTATTTTTCTTCTAAGAGTGTGTAAGGGGATTTCTCATTACTCACTTAGGATGTGCCTGTTTATTAGGTGGGGAGAGAGAGGTACTGCAGAAGAAATGAAAAAGAGGAAGAAAATAACAAGAGGTTTCAAAATATCAGGAATTTACCTAATCTCAAGGTTGACTTCATTTTCCACAAAGGAAGAACGTGATTAGTTAGTAATGATAACCAGCTCTATTTATTTACAAATATTTACTGAGTGGGCGATTTTCATGTGATGCATTGTCTAATGGGGAACACGGACAGGTGAAGGGCTTTCAACCTATAGTGCAATAAGCTTGTAGCCACAGAGCATATTAGCAGTATCCAGAGACCTCTAGGTTGAGGTCTGGAGGATGAGTTGGAGCAGAGTTCACTGGAGAGAAGAGAAGGTAGGAGGTGGTGTGCAGTTCTGCAAGAGAAGTGACAGTGATCTGAATTAAGGAGTTGCAGTGACTACGAAAAAAAGAGGTGGACTAAATTTAAGAGAGATACAAGATGTATGTTTCATAGGATTTGGCATCTTATTGCATATAAGAAGTAAGAATGAGGGAGGGGATAAGGATGCGATCAACATTACTGGCTCAGGCAAAAGACACATCTACCGGGACAGAGAAAATAGGACTGAGAGGAAGTTTCGTTAGGTGACAGAGTTCATTGTTGGGAGTACTGAGTGTCATGTGCACCAGGAGAGATCCAAAAAGAGGTATCTCTTGCACTGGGACAGTGCTTGGTGCCTACTTGGTGCTTAATAATGAATGAATAAGAATATACTTGGGGGATTACAAAGCTTTTAAACAGATATAATATTTTCCCCCTAAACCCACTTCTTCATTCTTTTATCCTTACCTTTTCATAACAATCTTCAGAATTAAATCATCCCTGCTTTTATCCCAGGAAGTAATTAGGTCTCTGTTGTGAGTCTGATTTTTTTTGTAGGTCTCTATTTGAGGACAGAGACCTCCTTTATTTTACTTTAAATTTCCAGCTACAAGGTCTGCCCTCGTGCATGCAATAAATGGAGTTGACATGGAATGAACCTTAAACAGGTTAAATCCAGCATTTTCTCGAGTGTATTCAGATTGCTCCCTCATTAACTCCATTCTCACCAACATCAGATATTCCTGCTGATTTTTTTTTAAAAGCAGCTAAAACCTGTTTCCTTCTTTTATCCCTGCAAGCCCTCCTGAATCCTCTCTTACGCACTCTGTCTCTCATTTATACCTCATCCAGGTTCCTCTTTTATTTGATGTATTCGTATCTAGATAACATTTCCTTTCTTCATCCTATTCAACCCCTATAAATCTTCCCTTGAAATGTTCCCTCATTCTGTTTGTCTCGTAAGTGACATCAGAATCCCTACTTCCTGATGACATAGTTCATTTTTTCCTAATCACCTCCTCCAATTCCCTTCCTGATGCTCATCGCACTCGTTGTTGCCACGCTGACCTTTCTTTTTTCTTCTTGCTCCCCTTCATCTTCCTAACACGGCTTTTCATGTTGTTTGGGTGAGGTCTGTAGGGCTGGGGGAAGAATTAGCCCCGTTACCTGTGCTTTCACAGGTGGATGGAGTGAGAAGGTTAGACGGTTGGGGGATAAAGTCAGTTATTGTGCATATTTCTTTATCCTTTTTTTCTTATCTTTTCTTACTTCTACCAAGATTGATTTGCAGGGATTTGTGGCCTGTTGTGGGTGAGGTTAAGAGCCTCTGCAAATTCCCTTTGATTTTTTTTTGATGTGCGTATTGTAAAAAAAAGTATATAGCATTCTTCTAACCGTTATCTTAAATTGAATTTTTCTTTCCATTTTGATGTGCTCAGTGAGGATCCTGACTTAGCCATTGACATTTGTCGTCATTTTTTTTTTTTTTTTTTTTTTTTTC
>NW_020837960.1:28034806-28039997 GCF_003676395.1 Aethalodelphis obliquidens | reverse complement strand
TTTTTTTTTGCGGTACGCGGGCCTCTCACTGCTGTGGCCTCTCCCGTCGCGGAGCACAGGCTCCGGACGCGCAGGCTCAGCGGCCACGGCTCACGGGCCCAGCCGCTCCGCGGCATGCGGGATCCTCCCGGACCGGGGCACGAACCCGCGTCCCCTGCATCGGCAGGCGGACTCCCAACCACTGCGCCACCAGGGAAGCCCATCACATTGTTTTAAGAGGACAGCCTCGTGCTCATCCATCGCTCTTGATTGGGCAGCTTTAGTCACGTGCTCACGGCTCCCACACAGGTGGGCTTGGCCTTAAGCATCGTGATGAACAGGTTGTAATAAAACACAAGGTGGGTCTTGGAATAAAACACAAACACTTGTCAGAGTCACTCAGATCACCGTGGAAGACCTTGTCCGCATGAGAAGCTGAGCTCGCTCGCTATTCTTCCCTCTTCCAAGGAGCTCTGTACGCTTTGCCAGGGAGCACCTTCCAGCTTAGGCCTTAGGGCGGCGTTCTGCTGCTCTATTTATGGTGAAACGCTTTAGGGCCATTTGACTGTGTAGGGATCGTCTGGAAATGGCTGACTACCATCTGTGACCATGTTTCAAATGAAACTTTATGACTTCTTGTCTGAGACCAGAGTGAGGCTGGCATTTCTTTCCCCACCTGCCGCCTTCTTCCTTCCACCCCAATGATAGGGCTCTGGATCTTGTATATAGACATTCGTTTATATAGCTCTGAATCTCAGCCTGTGTAAGGTACACAAGGAGTAGTTTTGGCCAATATACAGCCCCATGAGAGATGAGTGTGTATATGTATTCATTAAGGAGCTATTTCCACTGGCTGGCATCCTGTAATTCAGGTCTTGTTTGGTTGCAAGTTACAGAAACCCAATTCAAACTGCCTTAGCAAAAAAGAAAGCAAAAGATCAGAGAGATTTTGGCTCATATAACTGATAAGTTCAGGAGATGATGCTAATGTAAGGTGAGGCTGCACACGGTACTTAAACAAGGTCATCATCAGTGTTTTCCAACTCTTGCCCCTTCTTTCCCCTTGGTTAGCTTCTTGTTCACAAAGGCTCTCCCCTTTGGTCAGAGATGGTCAAAGGCAGTTCAGATTTACGTCCCACCAGCCTAGGTATCTATCAGGAAAAGAATTCTTTTCTATTGGTCAAAGGCAGTTCGGATTTACATCCCACCAGCCTAGGTATCTATCAGAAAAAGAATTCTTTTCTAGTAATTCCAGCAAAGTTCTCAAGGTAGGGTTCTCATTATCCCAGGTTGGATCTTTTTATTTCTAAGCCAAGATGCTCTGTCACACTGGCGTGATGCAGAGCTCTGATTGGCCAGGCCTAGGTCACATGCCCACCTCCAGATCCAGGCAGGTCAGCCCCACCCAACCACATGGACCAAGAGCAGGGAAGAGTTGGTTCCTCAAAGGTCAGCAATGGGTTCAGTAAATAGAAGCTGGTCAGGCCAGATAAGAGACATCCATCCACTAGAGGCATACAGTCTACGCTGGGTGAAAGAAAACAGGGAAAGCTGAATGGGCTCTAAGGAAAGACTGCTATTCAAGAGGAGTTGATGAAATTAGGAAAAGCTTCATAAATGAGTGACAGGGATTCAGGGTGCTAATATAGGCCAAGTACTGAGTACCTTTTTGGTGAGCAAAAAGAGTTTCTTCATTTTTTCATTCAGGTAGACAGAGAAGGTGTGATGGGCTGAATAATGGCCCCCAAATACGTCCATGTACTAGTCACTGGAACCTATGAATGTTACGTTGCAAGGCCACAGGGACTTTGCTGATGCGATTAAGTTAAGGCTCTTGAGATGGGGACAGTGTGCTGAGTGATCCAGATAGACCCAGTGTAATCACAAGGTCCTTATAAGAGGAAGGAGGGAGGAGGTGGAGGAGAAGGAGGTGTAATGATGGAAGCAGAGCCCGGAGTGAAGTGCCTTGAAGGTGGAGGAAGGACCACAGCCAAGGAAGGCTGGAAGCGGGTTCTCCACCAGAACCTCCAGAAGGAACCAGCCCTGCTGACACATTGACAGTAGCCCAGTGAGACTGATTTCATACTTCTGACAACCCCCCACCCCAGAGCTGTAGGAGAATAAATGTGTGTTGTTTTTAACCACCAAGATCATGGTAATTTGTACCAGGGGCAAACCAGAAACTCATACAGAAGGGCTTAAGAGAGGGGATGAGCTGAATTTGAGGATGATGAGGTGGGCCAAGCAGCTGAGGGAGAGACTGAGCCCTCCAGACTACGAGACAGCACAGTGGGAGCACAGAGGATCATAGGGGACCATGGTGTCACAGCAGGGGACAAGCAGCAGAGGAAGTGCAATCCTGGAGCTTGCCTGTTCCACAACACAGAACTGGGGCTTCCTACTGAAGACCAGGGAAAGCTTTGGAAAGCTTTTATTTTATTTTATTTATTTATTTTTGCTGTGTTGGGTCTTTGCTTCTGTGCGAGGGCCTTCTCCAGCCGCGGCGAGTGGGGGCCACCCACTTCATCGCGGTGCGCGGGCCTCCCACTATCACGGCCCCTCCCGTTGCGGAGCACAGGCTCCAGATGCGCAGGCCCAGCAGTTGTGGCTCACGGGCCCAGTTGCTCCGCGGCATGTGGGATCCTCCCAGACCAGGGCTCGAACCCGTGTCCCCTGCATTAGCAGGCAGACTCTCAACCACTGCGCCACCAGGGGAGCCCCTGCAAAGCGTTTAAAAGTAAAATCACGTAATTTGAAAGGTCGTCCTGGCAGCTGTAAGGAGGGTGAATCGACTAAAGATGAATGTGAGACACAGACTGAGAAATCACTTAGGAGACTTTCCTAGTTGTCCCAGCAAGAAATGAGGAGGACTTAGCTAAGGGAAACCGTGAGGGTGGATAAAGGGGCAGAATTAGAGAGACTTAGTAACCGATTAGATTTGGGAGGATAAGGCCGAGGACTCACTAGCTTCTGGTCTCAGTGACTAGGGGGACAGGTGGCCAGGAAAGCAGATATTGGAAGAGGAGTGGATTGGAGAGGAAGATAATTAGCTCCGTGTAGGGTGTGATGATCTGGTCATCCAGTAGGTAAGTGGTCATGTCTAGTTGACACCTTGAAACGGGTCTGGATCTCAGGAGAGGTGTCTGGGCCCATCTGGATTGGAAATAACAGATTTCTATAGTCATCAGTGGGTATAATTCAGTGGTATAAGCACGCCGAATGGACAGGCTCATCCAGAAGAGTGGCCTGGAGAAGGTCGAGGCAGAATCCTGGGGCAGCTTTACTAGGCGTAGGGAAAGGACTAAGGGAGAGTGGCCAGAGGGGCAGCAGGAAAACCGTGAGACCAAAACTGGCATTGCTGGGTACTCTGGGATCTTACAGAGTAAAACGAAAGCTGACGGTATACTCAAAAAACATTTAAGCTGAGTCCAGATGGCAAGAAAACTGCAAGAACAGCTGTAAGTCTTGACTAATCGCCTTAATTTTCTGTGCCGTCAAGAGCTCCCAGAACCACACGGGAATTCTCCAGGCAGCGCTGTGTTCCTGGGGGAAGGGTCGTGGAACTTCCGATCAAAGTGATTCTCGTAGAATTGGTTGCACTAGGCTGGTTTCCTTCCTTATCCTTTCAGAGAGCTGATAGATTATTTTCATTTTGGTTTTGGTTTCAGGCCTTTTATTTTTTATTATAAAAGTAATGTGTGTGCTCATCATTAAAAGTGGAGATAATGCAGAAGCATATTAAAATAAAAAGTAAAATTCCCTTGATCCTGCTTCTCAGAAGTAACCATTATTAAAAACATTTAAAAACTAGTAAATGGCAAAAAAAAACTAGTAAATGGCCTTTCAGTTACTTTTATATATTTACAACTATAATACAGGTAACATTTTTGCGTCATAAATATGGGATAATACCGTGCATACTGTTCAACAGCTAGCTTTTTAATTTATTTCTCATGGACATCTTTCCATGCCAGTATAATACAGAACAACCTCATTCTTTTTAATGGTGGCGTAGTGCTACATCATATGGTTATACAGTAGTTTATTTAATCATTCCCCTGTGTGCATTTTTGGTTATTTATACATCTCTGTTGTTGTGAATAATGTATGAAATGTCTTTAAATGTGCATCTTTTCACACTTGCAGAAGTATTCCAAAGAGAGATCTGTAGAAGCAGAATTGCTGGGTCAAGTCTGTCACTGTTTAAATTTTTGATGGAAGCTGCCAGATAGCACTCCATGAAGGCTGGATGGAAACTCTTGAGACTCTGAATAAATACTTATGTTTAGTTACCCCTTAAAGTGTGGTGTTTAGCACACACTTTGGCCTTTAACTCTTCCCTTCTGAGTTCCTAGGAGTCTGGCTGACTTTCTGTGTTCGTTGAAACCTAAAATCTGAGCAGAGGGAGGCAATAGAAGAGTGAGATGATCCATAAGTGGGATACTCTGCAGAGTGGGCGTGGCTTCAGTGGAGTGGAGTCAGGGCTGGGCTTTCAGGACCCCGCCGGTCCAGCCTTCTGTAACCCCCAAATGCCTGGACATGGCCTGCCTTGAAAAGAGCCCGGTAGGAGATGGGCGGACAGTGGGGCATAGACTGAATGGCCACGCTGTCCAGGGCAGGGTGTGTGTTCTGCTTGAAGTTTATGTCCTAGTGGGGAAGGTGGACAGTAAACAAACAGATGTGTGGATGTTTTGGGCGGTGACAAGTGCTGTGAAGAAGAATGAAGCAGGTGAGGGGCAGAGTGGCAGGTGGCAGGAGGGCTGTTTTACCTGGAGTGTCAGGCACAGCCTCCCTGAAGATTGCCATCTGCGCAGAGACCTGAATGAGCAGATGAGTGAACCAAGCCTAAGGTCTTGGGGAAGCATATTCCACGCAGAAGGAGCTCAAGCTAACGTGACCAGAATGGGAGGAAATACAACGAGTCTGAGCACCAGCAAGGCTGGCAGTGTGGCTGGAGTGTGTGAGCAGGTGCAGAGGTGTGTGTGTGTGTGTGTGTGTGTGTGTGTGTGTGTGTGTGTGTGTGTGTGTGTGTGTGTGTATTAGCTAGGGTTCTCCAGAGACACAGAACCAGTAGGAGATATATATGTACATACATAGCATATTTTATATAGGAAAATAATATATATTTATGTATTAATACATTTATAATACAGAATATCCTATTATATTTATTATGAATAACATATATACTATTACATATATACTTTATATA
>NW_020837960.1:27898113-28034406 GCF_003676395.1 Aethalodelphis obliquidens | reverse complement strand
TATTTTAATATATAATTATAATAAATATATAAATATATTTTTAAATATATAGATTTTAATATATTTTAATATATTTATAAATATATATAATATATAAAAATATATTATATATTTTAAATATGTAATTATGTCTATACTTTATATATACTCTTATATATAGTATATATATAATTATAGAATATAGTATAGAGTACATATATAGTATAGTATAGTATATATTATATATATTATAGAATATAGAATACATATATATAAAAAGAGATTTATTGTGAGGAATTGGCTCACATGATTATGGAGGCTGAGAAGTCTCAAGACCTGCAGTCAGTGAGCCCATGGTGTAGGTTCCAGTCCAAGGGCAGAAGACTGATGTCCCAGATCAACCAGTCAGGCAGCTGAAGTTCCATCTTACCCAACCGTCTGTTCTACTCAGGCCTTCAACAGATTGTATGAGGCCCCCTCACACTGGGGAGGACAGTCTGCTTTACTCAGTCTACCAGTTCAAATGTTACTCTCATCTAGAATAAGGTATGACCAAATGTCTGGGCAACCGTAGCCCCATCAGGTTGACACAGAAAATGAACTCCCACAGGTGTCTGATGTAGCCTAGGGACCAGCACTTCTGGGCTGTGCTGTTCACTGGCCCACAATCAGTCAGTGAGCCCTTGAAATATGACCAGTGCTGGACACTGAAGTGATGTTCAGCACGTTGGTTTAAATAAAACGTATTATTACAGGTAATCGCACTGGACTTTGTACATTTTACATGTTGTTGGTAGAAAATTTGAAATTACATAAGTGGCTCACATTGTATTTCTGTTGGGTAGCGCTGGTCTGTAGGGCCTTGTTAGTGTGGCGAGGAGTCTGCATTTCACTCTGAGTAGCTTGGGAGGTGAGAGGAGGGTTTTGAGATTGGGAATGACTTGCTCTAAGTTGGGTTGAAGTTCATTCACCTGCTGCCCTGGGGGCATATGCAGTAGAGGGGCGGCGGTGGTGGCAGCAGAGCCGGTGGGAGGCCTTGAAGAAGGAGGAAGGGGCGATGGTGATCTGGGCTCTGCAGGGGCAGTGGGGAGGGGGAAGAAGTGGTCAGACCTGGGAGATGTTCACCGAGGAGATCCAGCAGGCTTTGCTGATGGACTGAATGGGGGCTGGGAGCCAAACAAGGTGACTCCTTGTGTGTTCGGCCTGAGCACAGTGAGTGAAGGGTGGAGCCGTTTGCTGAGATGGGAAGGGCTTGGGGTATGTTCGCTAAATGCGTGAAGCACCTTTTTTGAGAGTAGGAAGAAAAAAAGTAGTGGCTAGACATGCAAAGAAGAGGTAAACCAACGAGACTCAAACAGTTTGTCCAAAGGCGGTAAAACAGAGGAGGTGCTCACAGGTGTGTGGGAAGAACCGCAGGAGACAGGTGGACAAGGATAGAGAGGGGTGAGGCAGGTCCGGTGGTGTCGGGAGAAGCAGTAGCCCAGTCAGGCGGCCAGAAAAGGAGACAGGGACAGAGAGCTTGGCTCCAGATACGTGCCTCCCTCTCCAAAGCCTGGAAATGATCTCTCCCCAGTCATCCACACACACACACACGCACACGCACTTGCACGCACACATACGTATAAATGATCTGTAATAGTGCTTTTAAAGCTGTAAGGGAAAAGTTGACATATTTGAACATTTAAATATTTAAAAACTACTGTACAAGGAAAGGTACTCTAAGTTGTAAAAAGGGAAAGGCTGGAAAATACAATTTGTATAGCAGGCAAGGGATTAATATCCAGCATAAATGAAGAGTTCCTACACACCAGTAAGAAAAATGGGCAGAGGGTTTAATTAGGCAATTTTCAAATAAAGAAATGCACATGACCAATGTGAAAAGATTCTAAGTGTCTGGCAAAAATTGAAATGATGAGACTTCAGTGTCGGTAGGGCATGGGGCGTGTAGGAAGAATTGGCCTCATACACTTGGTTGGGAGTGTAAATTTAGTAGCCTTTTATGGAGGACAGTTGAGCTGTGTCTGGTAATGTTGCAAATGAGCAGGATCTTAATCCAGCAAAAGTGTATCTGTGCGTTTATCCTGTAAAGATACTGGTACATGTGTACAAAGAAACAAGTAGAAGTATGTTTATTATAACACATTTAGCTATTTTAATAGCTAACACGTGCAAACACTCTAAACGTTCGTCAACAGGAGGATGGGTAAATTATGGTACATCTTTGCCCATTAATATGATGTGGCATTTTTTTAAAGACCTATGAATACATGGTATGAAAAAGATCTTCAGAAGTGTGGGTACGTAAAAAGAAATTGCAGTATGGGATGCATTTAGCTAATTAATAGCTGCATTTGTATTTGGGTAGATATACTTAGAAATACCTAGAAGAAGGTTTGGAAGCGTAAACGCCAAATTGCTAGCTGGTTACCTCTGGAAGAGGAGTAAGGGTGCAGGGCGTGGGGCAAAGTGGGAAGTTTGTGTTCCGCTTCTAAGGAGCCATCACCATCTCGAGGGTTTATTTCTGAAACGACATAATAAACTGTGCTGAGGCAGAGACGGGTCTAGGTACACCCAGGTCGGCGTTATTCCTGATCTTCCATCCATCATTCTTGGACTTTCTGATGAAGGGGATGTGACGGGGAGGGTCTGTGCCCAGCACACAAGGGAGAAACGGTGCTGTGTCCTGAGTGCCTGGTCTTAGACATGGCCCGAGCTCAGGCTGTCCCGTGCTGCTGCAGCCGGCTCTGCCAGCAGGTTCTACAAAGGCTCAGCTGCAGCAGAGAGAGAGCTCAGAGGCTGTCCAGGTCACCTCGGTGGACCAGCTGCGTGGAAATTAATTAGAGGCAGACTGTGTCCCCCGCGGCTCGACTGTCATGATGGTGGAGTCGTCAGCAGTTAGATTCGGCTACAGCTTCCTTCTCCATGTAATGAAAATTTGTTTTGGCAGAAGGAGGCAGGCAGACTGAGGACAGCACAGTTTTAATTCCCAGATAGTTTGTCAGGGTCATTGGGGTGCGGTGACCTCCAGAGATAGGGGTGGTTTTCATCAAATCAGAGACAGCAGTGTACTTATTCCTCTGACCACTCAAAACGAAATTCCCTCTGCTCTAAACAAGTGTGTCATTCCTGAAGCACAGGGGGTGGTGGCCATAGCAACAAATCACCCAAATATTATTGGTTCTCTGTGCCTTTTGTTAAGCCTCCCTTTGCACAAACAGTCTGTGTTTGTTTCAGTTGTAATGAACTCTCTTTGTTTCTTTTTCTCTTTTTAAACTGTGTATAGGAACAAAGAAAGAAGTACAGAAAGATCAAGATGCTAATAAACCTGCAGTTTCATCTCCTAAGAGAATGTCGGCTTCAGCCGCCAAGCTTCATTCGCCAGGTATTTAAGAAACGTGAACTGTGTTATCTGCGGAGACTTGAACTTGGAGTTTATTGTGTTCAAATGTCATTAGTGGAGCAGTGCCAGCCCATGTGGTATGAGTGATGGTTCCAGGGCTTGACATACACGTATGGATGTGTTCTGAGTCTAGCTGAAATGAACCAGCTGTTGGCATCATTTTGTCTTAAAACACAAAATGTTATGCTACGTTGAAGTGGTAGAATCTTCTCTGTGTAGGAGTATCTGCTATTCCAACAGAATATAAAATAATTTATAATTGAAAAATAGACTTTGGAGATCTAACTTCAAGAGAGAGTATTTCCCAAAAAGAAGAAAAACAGAGCAATAAATGGTAGACATCAAATACTTGTTATTTTGTTTATTTACATCCTGATAGGAATAAGCTACGTGATGTCACATGAAAGCTGAAAATGGTTTATTAAGAAAACTCATGCTGTAAGGTATCAACCCCTTTGTAGAACAGAGCGCGATACAACCTCAGAACATTTTCTTTAAGCGCACAAGTAGTAGCAGTAATAGCAGCTGATGTTTGAGTTCTTACCGTCTACCACGCACAGTCCTAAGCCCTTTAGATAGATCCATGTATTTAAGGCCCACAGTAACTGGGAGACAGGTCCTATTATTGCCTCTCCCTTTACACGTGAGGAAATTGAGGTACAGAGATTTCTGTTAATTTGCCCAGAGCCACAGGAAGTAAGTAGTAGAGTATTGGTTTGAATGCAGACACTCTGAATCCCAAAACTGCACTCTTAGTTGCCACACTGTTAACCAGAAAGCTTGGAGAATAGTGAGCTTTTTAATATTTCTGGTAAATTAAAAATGTATAGGAAGTAATCCAAAGCCACACACGAGAGGGTCAGGAGACAAAACCTGTTACCAATCGAAAGTTCGTGTGCATGATGCCCAGCGAGGCCAAACAAACGGAGATTTCGGAGTTTGGAGTAGAGAAAGGTTTAGTGCAGGGCCACGCAAGGAGATGGGTGGCTTGTGCCCACAAGACCCCCAGCTGCTCAAAGGGTTTCAGCAAAGCATTTTTAAAGGCAAGGTAAGGGAGGGGCGCGGTTAGTTGTTGCAAACTTCTTGGTGTCGAAATCCTTTGTTCTTGCAGCTGTGGGTGTAGGTCAGGTTAGGCTGTTCCTGTAAACCTCCAACAAGACAAATGCTTTTCTCTGTTCTGCAACATTTTTTCTGTATAAGAATGACCTTCTTAAAGGTCAGCGCCTTGAGAATAGGCTATCCTGTACAGTTCAGGCTATAGGCAACATTCTTTTACAAAAGGTGCAGAGCCAGCATGACTAAGCACAGGCAGCAAAGCAAAAGAAAACAGATCTAATATGGAGTCAGATTTGTTCTTCCCTATTACAAGCCCAGTGCCTAAAGAGGGTGGGAGATGAGATCAGAGAACCCTTCATAAATCTGGAATTTCTGAAGGGCAACACCCTCACTAGACAAATTAGGAAGGGAAAAAAGCTCACCCTGCAGGAGGAGTCTGGCCCATTGTGCTTTGGCTCTGAGAGAAGGTGGGAAGGGAACCAGTCCTCCCTTAGGAAATCCTCACCTCAATCCGCCCTGCCTCAATCAGGGAGCTGGAATGCCTGCTACCGCTACAGTCTGAAAATTCAACTTAAAATGCTACAGTACTTGTGTCCACTTGGTGAATGAAATGTGAAACTGCTACACACACAAGGAAATAAGCCACTGTGAGTGAGGTCCTTATATTGTAAGTAGATGGATAAATTGTGGTATTTATACAGTGGAATTCTATTCACCAATAAGAGAGTAAAGATGTTTTACATTGTGTAATTTCAGACTTGGTTAAGTTAAACTATACATGTTAACATTTTTAGAATTACCAATAAAATAGAGTTCTGAACCAGTAAGGGGAAAAGTTGAAAAGAGGGGTTAAGAAAAATTTAAATCTATATAAATGAAAGCAAAAGAGGGAGAAAGGAAAAAGAAAACAGGGAGAGGAAGAGAGAGGAAAGAAGGAAGGGAGGAGGTAGGGATATGGAAGAAATTGAAAGCATAAAATAAGGTATTAGAAATGAATTCAGGGACTTCCCTGGTGGCGCAGTGGTTAAGAATCTGCCTGCCAGCGCAGGGGACACGGGTTCCAGCCCTGGTCAGGGAAGATCCCACATGCCGCAGAGCATCTAAGCCTGTGCGCCACAACTACTGAGCCCGTGTCCACAGCTACTGATGCCTGCGTGCCTAGAGCCCATGCTCTGCAGCAAGAGAAGCCACTGCAATGAGAAGCCCACACACCACAACGAAGAGTAGCCGAGCTGCCGCTCGCCGCAACTAGAGAAAGCCCGCGCGCAGCAACACAGCCAAAAATAAATAAATTTTTTTAAAAAAAGAAATGAATTTAAATATGTCATAATGAATGTACATGAACTAAACTCTTAGACTGAATCACAGATTTAGATTACCAGACTGGATTCCTTTATTGAACAGTCACACAGTATTTATTAAGTGCACATTGTATGATGTAAAATCTAGCTTTAGACTGTTTTACAAAGTACACACCTAAAATATAAGAATACTAGGGAATTCCCTGGTGGTCCAGTGGTTAGGGCTCCACACTTCCATTGCAGGGATCTTAGTTCCTCAACGGGTTCAATCCCTGGTCGGGGAACTAAGATCCCTCATGACACGTGGCAAAAAAAAAAAAAAAAAAAAAAAAATCCTAAAAGGTTGAAAATAAAAGGACTGAAATATTTATGCCAAGAAAATACAAAACAAAAAAAAGTGTGTGGTATTCTGTATTGAAACATCTTTATTTGGTATAATTAATAAAGATTAAACTACACCTATTGAAAGTGTACAGTTTGGTGAGTTTTGACATGTGTATGCACATGTGAAACCATCACCACAGTCCAGACGGCAAACGTGTCCACCATCCCCTGGAGTTTCCTGGTGCCCCTTTGTCATCCCCTCCACCTAGCCCTCTGCACCCACACCCCAGTCCCCACTCTGTCCCTAAAGATTAGTTTGTATTTGCTAAAGGTTGATACAGATGGAATCATATATACTCTACTTTTATCTGACTTCTTTTACTCAGCATGGCTTTTTTGAGATCTATCCAACATGGCAATAGTCCATTCCTTTTTATTGGTGAATAGAATTCCACTGTGTAAATACCACAGTTCATCCATTTACCTATTGAGAGACTTCGGGGGGTTTTCCCCAAGGATTTGGCTGTTATAAATGAAGCTACTGTGCCCATTTGTACAAGTCTTGGTATGGCCTTCTGCTTTTAGTCCTCTCGGCAAATAGCCAGGAGTGGAATGCCTGAGTCATATGGTAGCTGTGTGTTTAACTTTTTAAAACTGTTTAAAAGTTTTCCAAACTGTTTTCCGAAGTGGTTTTACCATTTTATATTCCCATCGGTGGTGTCTTAGAGATCCAGTTTCTCCACATCCTTGCCAACCCTTGGTATGGTCAGTTTTTTTAATAGTATACATTATAGTAGGTACACAGTGGTATCTCGTGGTTTTAATTTGCATTTCCGTAATAACTAATGATGTTATAATGTTGAGCATCTTTTTGTTTATTTGACATCTGTGTATATTCTTTGATAAAATATACATTCCAATCTTTCATCATTTGGGTTTTTTTGGTCTTCTTTTTATTGAATTTTGAGAGTTTTTATATATTCTGGATACAGTT
The DNA here is from genome assembly GCF_003676395.1 of Aethalodelphis obliquidens. NCBI lineage: Eukaryota > Metazoa > Chordata > Mammalia > Artiodactyla > Delphinidae > Aethalodelphis > Aethalodelphis obliquidens. The sequence goes on along the minus strand of NW_020837960.1, from coordinate 28,027,352 downwards.
TTTTCAGCTATGTGATTTGCAGTTTTTTTCTTCACAATTTGTGGCTTGTTTTGCTTCTCTTAACAATGTCTTTTGAATATTAGATGTTCTTAATTTTCATGAAGTCCAATTCATATTTTTTTCTTTTATGGACCATATTGTGAGTGTTATCTAAAAAATCTTTGCATAACCCAAGGTCACAAAGATTCTCTCTTACATTTTATTCTAAAAAGATTTATAGTTGTAGGTTTTATATTTAAGTCTGTGATCCATTTAATTTAATTTTTGTATATAGTGTGAGGTATGGCTTGACTCTCTTTTTGCAGAAGGATATACAATTGATTTCTACTCTGACCATTATTGTTTCTCTTCTGCTTACACTGGATTTAATTAGTTAATGTCATTAATTTGAAGTCTTTCTGCTTTTCTAGTGTGCACTTAGTACAGTAAATTTTCCTCTATATACTGCTTTTAGATATATAATTTACAAATTTTGATATATTAGGTTTTCATCTTCATTGAGTTCACAATATTTTCAAGTTTCCCTTTTTGATTTCTTATGTCCCCTTGATTATTTAGAAATGTGTTTTTTTTAGTTTGCAAGTATTTGGGACTTTCCAGAGATCTTTCTGATTTTATTTCTAATTTAATTCCATTGTGGTTGGAGAACATACTTTGGATGACTTGAATCCTTTCAAATTTATTGAGACTTCGTCTTATGACCCACACCAAGGGCTGTCTTGGTGAATCTCTCCTATGTGCTTAAAAAGAATGCCTTTTCTGACGTTTCTGTGTGGAATATTCTACAGTGTCATAGTTCAAGTTTGTTGATAGCATTGTTCAAGTATGCTATAGCCTTACTGATTTTCTGTCTACTGTTCTATCAGTAATTGAGAGAAGATTATTGAAATCTCAGAGTATAATTGGGGACTTGTCTTTCTCCTTTCAGCTCTATCATCATTTTGCTTTGTGTATTTTGAAGCTCTGTTATTAGGTACATAAATGTTTAGGATTGTTTATCATTTTGATGAATTTTCCACTATCGTTATGAAATGAACCTCTATCCCTGGTAATATTCTTTTCCCTGAAGTCTACTTTATTCAATATTAATAGTGCCACTCAGCCTTCTATTCATTCCAGCATGGAATACCTCTTTCCATACTTCTCCTTTTCATCTATTTGTCTCTTTATATTTAAGTTGGTTTTTTTAGGCAGTTTATCCTTGGCTCTTCCATTTTTATCCAGTCTCAAATCTCTACCTTTGATGTACATTTAATGTTATTGGTTTGATTGGGAGTAAATCTACCATCTTGCTATTATTTTCTATTTATCCCACATGTTCTTTTTTCCCCCTATTTTACTACCTTCTTTTACATTACTTATTTTTTATGATTCCATTCCTCCCCTTGGTTGATGTATTAGCTACCTATATCTTGTTGTCGTGTTATTTTAGTGGTGGTTTTAAGGTTCAGAGTCTACATCTTTACACATTCTAGCTTCAAGTGTATTATTATATCACTTCACATATAGTATAAGAGTTACAACAGTATGCTGCCATCTCTCTCCTCCTGGCATTTGTGCTACTGTTAGCAAACATTTTCCTTCTACGTATGTTCTGTGTATAAACCCACACTACAGTGTTATTTTTGATTATCAGCACTCAGTTTTCTTCTTGAGCATCTTTCTTCTACCCGAAGGATTTCCTTTAAAATTTCTTATAGTGGAGGTTTCCTGGTGATAAAATCTTCCTGTTTTTGTTTACCTTCATTTCTGAGAGATACTTTTATTTTGTTCAGAATTCAAGTTGGCATTATTTTTTTCTTGAGGTATTTAAAGATGTTGTTCCACTGTCTTTTGGTTTGAATGGTTCCCAATTTAAAATGGACTGTCATCCTTATCTTTATTTCTCTGTGCCTGTGTGTCTTTTTCTTCTCTGACTGCTTTAAAGATGTTCTCTTTATCACTGGTTTGGAGTAAATTGATTACACTATACTTTGGTGTCATTTTCTTTGTGGGATTTTTTTGTGTGTGCTTGAATTTTCTTGAGATTCTTTGATCTGTGGGTATGTACGTTTCATCAAATTTGAAAATTTTTGCCCATTATTTCTTCAAAAATTTTCCACCCTAACAGCCTCATCTCCAGGGACTCCAATTATACATATGTTAGGCCCCTGGTAGTTGCCCCACACCTGTCCAAACTGATACTCTGTTCTTTTCTTTCAGTCTTCTTTCTCTGTGTGTTTAATTTTGGCTAGTTTCTCCTGCTATATGTTTGCTAATCTTTTCCTTTCCCTTTTCTTTTTAAAAAATAACACCCGGGCTTCCCTGGTGGTGCAGTGGTTGAGAATCTGCCTGCCAATGCAGGGGACATGGGTTCAAGCCCTGGTCTGGGAAGATCCCACATGCCGCGGAGCAACTAGGCCCGTGAGCCACAACTACTGAGCCTGCACGTCTGGAGCCTGTGCTCCACAACAAGAGAGGCCGCAACAGTGAGAGGCCCGTGCACTGCGATGAAGAGTGGCCCCTGCTCGCTGCAACTAGAGAAAGCCCTCGCACAGAAACGAAGACCCAACACAGCTAAAAATAAATATAAAAATAAATAAATAAATTTAAAAAGTGACACCCAGTTATTAGTTCTGTAGGTCACAGTTCCACAGGTCAGACATCCAGGTGTAGCTTCATTGGGTTCTCTGTTCAGCGTATCACAGGGTTGAAATCATGGTATCGGCTAGGCTGAGTTCTTGAATAGATGCTCTGGAGAAAAATCCACTTTCAAGCGCATTCAAGTTGTTGGTAGAACCACTTCTTTGTAGTTGTGGGACTGAGGTCTCTGTTTACTTGCTGGCTGTCTGTAGGGGCACTTTTAGCTCTTAGGGCCCCCTCATTCCTTGCCATGCAGCTCCCTCCATCTTCAAAGCAGTAATGGTGTGTCGAATGCTTCTCAGGCCTCAAATCTCTGACTTTCCACTCTGCAACCAGTTGGAGAAAACTCTGCTTTTAACAGGCTCACCTGATTAGGTCAGGCTCACCTGACCTAATTGTATATAATGTTATATATACATTGTATATAATTGTATATAATTGTAATTATATACAATTGCATATAACATTGTATATAATGTATATTATATATACATTATATAATTGTATATAACAATTGTATATAATTGTATATACAATTGTATATAACATTGTATATAATGTATATAATTGTATATACAATTGTATATAACATTGTATATAATGTTACATAATCATCGTATTCACAGATTCCACTCACACTCAAGGGCGTTCTGCAGGTGTCTTAGCTCAGGGTGCTATAACAAATACCATACCGGTGGCTTAAACAACAGAAACGTATTTCTCACAGTTCTGGAGGCTGGGAGGTCCAAGATCCAAGTACTGGCTGATTTGGCTACTGGTGAGGACCCTCTTCCTGGTTTTCAGGTGGATGCCTTCTTGCTGTGTCATCATGTGGGGGAAAGAGGTAATCTCTCTCGTGTCTCTTCTCTTAAGACCACCAATTCCATTCATGAAGGCTTCACCCTCATGACCTAATTACTTCCCAAAAGCACCACCTCAGAATACCATCACATTGGGGATTAGAGATTTAACATATGAATTTTGGGAGAGCCCAAACATTCAGTTCAAAACAGCAGGATATGGATGCAAGGGAGCAGAAACACGAGTCCAGATTACCACAGGGGAATTTCAAGCCAGCTTTGGTGAACAGAAACCTATGTAATGGATAATGGACAGACCTGGGGGCATAGTATTTTGGTTCCAGCCTCCCCTCCTTGCTTCCTTCATCCCTCTCTGAGGGTGACTCTCCTTTCTTCAAATTACTGGATACCAAAGAAGAAAGTGAACTGGACCAGTGATGCCTATATCAGGCCTTGAACCGTCTACTGTCATCTGGGTGAGGAGTGGCTGGTGAAGTTGAGGTGTGCTCCCCTCCCCTGCTGATCTGTAGATTAGCTGAGGATGGTCACTGTGTTTTATGTCATCAGTCCCATCCCCAAAACAAAACAAGCCATAACAACAAAATTCCCCTGACCTGCGTATTTCTGACCCACTTCTCTCCCCACCTTTGTAGCCAGGCTTGGGAAAGAGTCTTCCATGATCCCCGTCTTTGTCCCTTTGCTTACAAGGGACTCCTCCCGTCGCTGCCGGCTAGCGCCACACCCCACCCCGCCCATTCCACTGCCCTGCAAAGGCCACAAGTGACCTCCTGGTTATTAGGTCTAAGTGGACATGTCCTGTTCCTTATCACATCTCTGTGGCATTTGGCGTTATTGATCACTCCCTTCCTGAAAACTTTCCTTCCTTCAACTCTGTGACACCAATCCTACTGGCTCTCTTCCTGCATCTGAAAATGCTTACACTGAGTTGCCTTCACTCGAAACTCTTCTGCAAATTCTAAAGGTTGCCAGGTTGCTTGGCCCAAAAGAATAGACTGAACCAGGTTCAAATCCTGGCTCAGTAGCTCACGTGATATATGACTTTGGACAAATGACATAACTTCTCTGAGTCTCAACTGCTTCTTTGGTAAAATAGGAATTATGTCTGTGCTGCAGGTCATGGTCATGTGCTGCACCAACATATCAGACCTGTTACCCTTCCCTGACTCTAAGCTTCTTGATAACAGAAAGCATATTTTAAAGGGACACAGGACATTCTGAGGCAGCTGTTTTGACCCTGGCATTTTGATAAACGGCAGCAAAACGCCCCGAGCCCCCCTGTCCAGATCAGTCTGTCAGAACATTCTGATTGAGTTTTTTTGTTGGCTGAACTGTAGTTCACATACTGTACGTTTCACCTTTTTAAAGTGTACAATTCAGTGGTTTTTAGTATATTCACAGAATTGTGCAGCTGTCACCACTACTTCCAGAGCATTTTCATTTATCCCCAAAAGAAACCCACACCCCTCAGCAGTCACTCCCATCCCCTGCTTTCCGCAGCCCCTGACAACCACTAGTCTACTCTGTGTTTCAGGGATTTGCCTATTCTGGACATTTCATATAAGTGGAATCATACAGTATGTGCCCTTTTCTATCAGTTTCTTTCATTTAGTATGTTTTCGAGGTTCATGCATGTCAAAACATGGATCAATATTTCATTCCTGATTTTGTCTAAATAATATTCCGTTACATGGATATATCATATTTTGTTTATCCACTCATCAGTTGATGGGCATTTGAGTTGTTTCCAACATTTGGCTACTGTGGGTAATGCTGCTATGAAAATCCGTGTCATTAATCTTTTCTTATGCAGTGTCTAATCTACTCTTAATCCCATCCAGTGTATTTTTCATCTCAGACATTTGAGGTTTTAATCTCTAGAATTTTTATTTAGATCTTTTTTTTTTTGTCTTCTTTGTTTCTACTTGACGTGTTCAATTGTTCCTCCAGCTTCTTGATATATGGCATATAGTTACAATGACTGTTAATCACAGGTGTCATTTCTTGGCGGGCTTCAATTGATTGCATTTCCTCCCAATTACGGGTTGCACATTTGCATGCCTGAAAATTTTTTTAGCTGACAGACGTTGTGAATTTTTCCTTGTTGGGTACTGGATGTTTTTTAATCCTGTAAATATTCTTAAGCTTTGTTCTTGGGTGAAACTATGTGACTTGGAAAGAGTTTGAGCATCTTGGGTCTTTCTCATCAGCCTTGTTACGTGGTCCCGACTAGCGATCAGTCTAAGGCTGATTTTGGCACAGCACCAGGGCGTGACCCTCCCGGGCGTTCAGATGCCCCGGGAATTGTGAGGTTTTCCACTCTACCAGTGGGAACAAGAACTAATCCTGGCCTCCTGTGAGCTCTTGGGAGTGTTCCCTCTAATCCTGCTTGGAATGCTTTCCCTGGCCTTGGACACTGTCCTCACAGGCTGCACTGATCAGACTTGTCCAGATACTCGAGGGGTCCCTCTGTGTGTCTCTGTCTGTCTCTGTCCTCTTGACTACTCTGACCTGTAACCTCTGACCTCTGAACTTCCCGAGCCCGCAGCTCCACCTTCCCGACTTGCGGAAGCCACCAGGCTCCCCGTGGGTTTCCTCTCTGTGCCATGGCCTGGAAGGCCACCCAGGCCATACGGTCAGGTGATTGTAGGGATTGTGGGGAGCACCTCATTTGTTTTCTGACTCTGGGGCTCACTGTGCTTCATTTCCTAATATTTAATGTCTTGAAATCCACTGACTTATATATTTTGGTCAAGTGTTTTGGGTAGTTTCAGAGGAGAAGGGAAATCCCATCCTTCATCTTGGCCAGAAGTAGCTATAATTTTTAATATAAAAATTAAGCAATTGCTATAATGCTATTAAACCATGATTTTTCACCCTCAAAGAAAGGAGGCAATCAGATTTACCTTCATAAATAGCACTTGTACTTCTGGTAAATAATAAGAAACTTCCTGAAGATGAGACTATTTTACATCAGTTTTTGTCTAGAGCGTGGATTATAGTAACAGATTTTTCATAGTTGTCTTTGGAAACTCTGCTTGTAACATCCTTTTTTTTTCTCTCTCTTTTTCTATACATCGAAATAGAAAAGTCTGCTCTTTCGTTGGAGTGGGAAAGGTAAACCTCTTCTTTCTAGGGTACTTATTATACGGCCGGGCGCTGCCCAATTTAGTAATTCCTGCCCTCACCTGTGCTCGGAACTGGCCGGAAGGAAATTTCCTACCGTGCTGCCGTCTGCCCTTCACCTCTCCCCACCACTAACCACGTGCAGGCAAACGAGTGCCAGTGCTAAGTAGAAGGGAGTGTGCCGCTGGGCAAATTTTTCTGAAATAAATTTAGATCCGTTTAAGAAAAAGCCTGTCCAGGACCACAAAGAATTTGGCCTGGGGTGCTCCCCGGGGTGTCATGCTGGTGCTAGCCTGCAAGAAACAGACCCCCTCTCTGTTAGGATGTGGACCAAACTCATGAAGTGCTTTTCCTTAAGCTGGAGGGCTGTCAAAGTTGTGTCCTTTCATTCTTTTCTTTCTCGTTTACAAGTATTAAGATCATGGGCCTTCTCTGAGATTATAAATATGCAGGTCCCAATGCTGCACAGTTTGCTTGTTATAATGTCAGTTAAGCTTCCAGCTTTAAAATTAAACCAGGCTTTTCCCTCCATTAGAATCCTCTGGATAGTGACCAGATGACTGCAGATGAATTTTTCATGTTCTCTTTCCATTTTGAAGGGTCGTGTTCTTGCTGGCGCTCAGCCTTTGCACGCAAACTGTTTGCATTCACCTTTGTAACAATATAAGGTTACTAGCTCTTTCCTCTGGGTTGTCAGCTGTCACTGGGACCATCGTAGATTCTCTCTGCCCCTAATCAGAGTAATGCAACCAGTAGGATGTGATTGGGGCAAGACCGAGATAATGGGAGAATGTTCTGGATTTAGGGTATGCCCCCAAACCCGTGAGATCTGTCAGAGATGTTGCAGAGTGGATCAGCAGTGTGCTTGAGCGGTGAGAGCCCCGGTGAGGAGTCAATACTAGAAACCCAGCCGCGTCCGGGCCCCTCCTGACGCTTGCTTACCGGCAAGGGCAGGACCTCATTCCTTTGCATATCCACTGGGCTGTGCTTGTGTCATTCACAGAGCAGGTGCTTGGTAAAAGTCGTCAGATATTTTGGTCCCCACAAAACACATGACATGAAGTGCACGTGTGAAATCGTCTGTCTGAAGGTCACTGCAAGACACTGGTCTAGGTATTTCTGTTCATATATTTCACATTGAACACTTGCATTGGGGATAAGCCTCATTAACAGTTGGGACGTTTACAAGGGTCAGAGAGTAAAAAACTAGTACTTTTACTCTTTCATTTAACGACTCCCAAACCATCACTAAGCCCCATTTTGAAGGTCTGTGTTTGTTTTGTTGTTTTGTTTGTTTTTTGAATTTTATTTATTTTTTTATAAAATACGTTCTTATTAGTTATCTATTTTATACAAATTAGTGTGTATATGTCAATCCCAATCTTCCAATTCATCCCCCCAGCCCCCCCCCCCCACTTCCTCCCTTGGTATCCATACGTTTGTTCTCTACATCTGTGTCTCTATTTCTGCCTTGCAGACTGGTTCATCTGTGCCAGTTTTCTAGATTCCAAATATATGTGTTAATATTCGATATTTGTTTTTCTCTTTCTGACTTACTTCACTTTGTATGACAGTCTCTAGGTCCATCCACGTCTCTACAAATGACCCAATTTCGTTCCTTTTTATGACTGAGTAATATTCCATTGTATATATGTACCACATCTTCTTTATCCATTCGTCTGTCTATGGGCATTTAGGTTGCTTCCATGGCCTGGCTACTGTAAATAGTGCTGCAGTGAACATTGAAGTGCATGTGTGTTTTTGAATTATGGTTTTCTCTGGGTATATGCCCAGTGGTGGGATTGCTGGGTCATATGGTAATTCTATTTTTAGTTTTTTAAGGAACCTCCATACTGTTCTCCATAGTGGCTGTATCAATTTACATTCCCACCAACAGTGCAAGAGGGTTCCCTTTTCTCCACATCTTCTCCAGCATTTGTTGTTTGTAGATTTTCTGATGATGCCCATTCTAACTGGTGTGAGGTGATACCTCATTGTAGTTTTGACTTGCATTTCTCTAATAATTAGTGATGTTGAGCAGCTTTTCATGTGCCTCTTGGCCATCTGTATGTCTTCTTTGGCAAAATGTCTATTTAGGTCTTCTGCCCATTTTTGGATTGGGTTTTTTTTTGTTTGTTTTGTTTTTGTTTTTTTAATATTGAGCTGCATGAGCTGTTTATATATTTTGGAGATCGATCCTTTGTCCGTTGATTCGTTTGCAAATATTTTCTCCCATTCTGAGGGTTGTCTTTTCATCTTGTTTATAGTTTCCTTTGCCGTGCAAAAGCTTTTAAGTTTCATTAGATCCCATTTGTTTATTTTTGGTTTTTTTTCCATTACTCTAGGAGGTGGGTCAAAAAAGATCTTGCTGTGACTATGTCAAACAATGTTCTTCCTACGTTTTCCTCTAAGAGTTTTATAGTGTCTGGTGTTACATTTAGGTCTTTAATCCATTTTGAGTTTATTTTTGTGTTTGGTGTTAGGGAGTGTTCTGATTTCATTCTTTTACATGTAGCTGTCTAGTTTTCCCAGCACCACTTATTGAAGAGGCTGTCTTTTCTCTATTGTATATCCTTGCCTCCTTTGTCATAGATTAGGTGACCATAGATTAGGCGTGGGTTTATCTCTGGGCTTTCTATCCTGTTCCATTGATCTATATTTCTGTTTTTGTGCTAGTACCATACTGTCGCCTTGTAGTATAGTCTGAAGTCAGGGAGTCTGATTCCTCCAGCTCCGTTTCTTTCCCTCAAGACTGCTTTGGCTATTCAGGGTCTTTTGTGTCTCCATACAAATTTTAAGATTTTTTGTTCTAGTTTTATAAAAAATGCCATTGGTAATTTGATAGGGATTGCATTGAATCTGTAGATTGCTTTGGGTAGTATAGTCATTTTCACAATATTGATTCTTCCAATCCAAGAACATGGTATATCTTTTCATCTGTTTGTGTCATCTTTGATTCCTTTCATTAGTGTCTTATAGTTTTCTGAGTACAGGTCTTTTATCTCCTTAGGGAGGTTTATTCCTAGGTATGTTATTCTTTTTGTTGCAATGGTGAATGGGATTGTTTCCTTAATTTCTCTTTCTGATCTTTCGTTGTTAGTGTATAGGAATGCGTGAGATTTCTGTGCATTAGTTTTGTATCCTGCAGCTTTACCAAATTCATTGATTAGCTCTAGTAGTTTTCTGCTGGCATCTTTAGGATTATCTATGTATAGTATCATGTCATCTGCAAACAGTGACAGTTTTACTTTTTCTTTTCCAATTTGTATTCCTTTTATTTCTCTAGTTCTAGAGAAGAACTTCCCAAACTAGAACTTCCAAAACTATGTCGAATAATAGTGGTGAGAGTGGACATCCTTGTCTTGTTCCTATCTTAGAGTGCTTTAATTTTTTCACCATTGAGAATGATGTTTGCTGTGGGTTTGTCATATATGGCCTTTATTATGTTGAGGTAGTTTCCCTCTATGTCCACTTTCTGGAGAGTTTTTATCATAAATGGGTGTTGAATTTTGTCAAGAGCTTTTTCTGCATCTATTGAGATGAGCATATGGTTTTTATCCTTCAATTTGTTAATATGGTGTATCACATTCATTGATTTGCGTATACTGAAGAATCCTTGCATCCCTGGGATAAATCCCACTTGATCATGGTGTATGATCCTTTTAATGTGTTGTTGGATTCTGTTTGCTAGTATTTTGTTGAGGATTTTTGCATCTATATTCATCAGTGATATTTGTGTGTAGCTTTATTTTTTTTTGTAGTATCTGTTTCTGGTTTTGAAATCAGGGTGATGGCGACTTCGTAGAATGAGTTTGGGAGTTTTCCTTCCTCTGCAATTTTTTGGAAGAGTTTGAGAAGGATGGGTGTTAGCTCTTCTCTCAATGTTTGATAGAATTCACTTGTGAAGCCATCTGGCCCCTGGACTTTTGTTTTTTGGAAGATTTTAAATCACAGATTACTTGTGATTGCTTTGTTCATGCTTTGTTCATATTTTCTATTTCTTCCTGGTTCAGTCTTGGAAGGTTATACCTTTCTAAGAATTTGTCCATTTCTTCCAGGTTGTCCATTTTATTGACATAGAGTTGCTTGTAGTAGTCTCTTATGATGCTTTGTATTTCTGTGGTATCCATTGTAACTTCTCCTTTTTCATTTCTAGTTTTATTGACTTGAGTTCTCTCCCTCTTTTTCTTGATGAGTTTGGCAAAAGGTTTATCAGTCTTCTCAAAGAACCAGCTTTTAGTTTTATTGATGTTTGCTATTGTTTTCTTTGTTTCTTTTTCATTTATTTCTGCTCTGACCTTTATGGTTTCTTTCCTTCTACTAACTTCGGGTTTTGTTTGCTCTTCTTTCTCTACTTCCTTTAGATGTAAGGTTGATTGTTTATTTGAGATTTTTCTTGTTTCTTGAGGTAGGATTGTATTGCTATAAACTTCCCTCTTAGAACTGCCTTTGCTGCATCCCATAGGTTTTGGATCGTTGTGTTTTCTTTGTCATTTGTCTCTAGGTAATTTTTGCTTTCCTCTTTGAATTCTTCAGTGATCTCTTGGTTATTTAGTAATGTATTCTTTAGCCTCCACGTGTTTGTGTTTTTTTTCACAGTTTTTTTCCCTGTAATTCATTTCTAATCTCATAGCGTTGTGGTCAGAAAAGATGCTTGATATGATTTCAGTTTTCTTAAATTTACCAAGGCTTGATTTGTGACCGAAGATGTGATCTATCCTGGAGAATGTTCTGTGTGCACTTGAGAAGAAAGTGTAATCAGCTGTTTTTGGATGGAATGTCCTATAAATATCAACTAAATCTATCTGGTCTATTGGCTAATGTTTCCTTATTAATTTTCTGTCTGGATGATCTGTTCATTGGTGTAAGTGGGGTGTTAAAGTCCCCCACTATTATTGTCTTTCTGTCGATTTCTTCTTTTATCGCTGTTAGCATTTGCCTTATTTATTGAGGTGCTCCTATGTTGGGTGCATATATATTTATAATTGTTATATCTTCTTCTTGGATTGATCCCTTGATCATTATGTAGTGTCCTTCCTTGTCTCTTGTAACATTCTTTATTTTAAAGTTGATCTTATCTGATATGAGTATTGCTACTACAGGTTTCTTTTGATTTCCATTTGCATGGAATATCTTTTTCCGTCCCCTCACTTTCAATCTGTATGTGTCCCTAGGTTTGAAGTCAGTCTCTTGTAGACAGCATATATACGGGTCTTGTTTTTGTGTCCATTCAGCGAGCCTGTGTTTTCTGGTTGGAGCGTTTAATCCATTCACATTTAAGGTGATTATCGATATGTATATTCCTATTATCATTTTCTTAATTGTTATGGGTTTGTTTTTGTAGGTCCTTTTCTTCTCTTGTGTTTCCCACTTAGAGAAGTTCCTTTAGCATTTGTTGTAGAGCTGGTTTGGTGGTGCTGAATTCTCTTAGCTTTTGCTTGTCTGTAAAGCTTTTGATTTCTCCATTGAACCTGAATGAGATCCTTGCTGGGTAGAGTAATCTTGGTTGTAGGTTCTTCCCTTTCAGCACTTTAAATATATAGTGCCCCTCCCTTCTGGCTTATAGAGTTTCTGCTGAGAAATCAGCTGTTTACCGTATGGGAGTTCCCTTGTATGTTATTTGTCATTTTTCCCTTGTTGCTTTCAATAATTTTTCTTTGTCTTTAATTTTTGTCAATTTCATTACTGTGTGTCTCGGTGTGTTTCTCCTTGGGTTTATCCTGCCTGGAACTCACTGTGCTTCCTGGACTTGGGTGGCTATTTCCTTTCCTATGTTAGGGAAGTTTTTGACTATAATCTCTTTAAATATTTTCTCCGGTCCTTTCTCTCTCTCTTCTCTTTCTGGGACCCCTATAATGCGAATGTTGGTGTGTTTAATGTTGTCCCAGAGGTCTCTTAGGCTGTCTTCATTTCTTTTCATTTTTTTTCCTTTATTCTATTCCGTGGCAGTGAATTCCATCCTTCTGTCTTCCAAGTCACTTATCCGTTCTTCTCCCTTAGTTATCCTGCTATTGATTCCTTCTAGTGTGTTTTTCATTTCAGTTATTGTATTGTTCATCTCTGTCTGTTTTTTCTTTAATTCTTCCAGGTGTTTGTTCTTTAATTCTTCTAGGTCTCTGTTAAACATTTCTTGCATCTTCTCAATCTTTGCCTCCATTCTTTTTCCGAGCTCCTGGATCATCTTCACTATCATTATTCTGAATTCTTTTTCTGGAAGGTTGCTTATCTCCACTTCATTTAGTTGTTTTTCTGAGGTTTTATCTTGTTCCTTCATCTGGTACACAGTCCTCTGCCTTTTCATCTTGTCTACCTTTCTGTGAATGTGGCTTTTGTTCCACAGGCTGCAGTACTGTAGTTCTTCTTGCTTCTGCTGTCTGCCCTCTGGTGGATGAAGCTATCTCAGTTTCCTAGTTTAACTGGATGGAAATCAGAATATTCTAGGCGACCAGAGTTTTGATTTTTTTTTGGAAAGAGACTAAACACACGTAACTTGACTCTACCTGGCTGCAGACAGAAGTCAGTGGCATGTCTGCCTGCCTTGAACCTTTGACCTCCCCAGAAGCAATATAAGTACCACAAAGAACAGGGAAGGAGGTAATAAAATCTTCCAGCGCATGGAAGTGTCCTCAGGGGATGTGGCACGGCCCTCATTTGAAGCGTGTATGGTGGCTTTTCCAGAGAAGTTTGGGTGTAAGAGGTCAGAAGTGGGTCACTGTCATCACAGTCATTCCAGTGCCGACCGTGTGCTCCATGAGCTGCCTGTGATCACTGGCTCACAACTTTTCTGTCCCGTGTTCCCATTTACCCTTTACTTCCTAAGCAGGTTTGTATTTAAACTTCATCATGTGCTGGCTTTTAAGAAAAGACAGCAGAAGGAAGCAAAATCCTTTTTAATTTTTAATGAACCAGGTGAAGCTGGCTGAGTGTCATTCATCTTCTTTCAACATAAGCTCTCTGTCCCCAGGACGGTGGGTGAGGCTGTGAGGCCGTCCTTCCGTACCGTCCTGGGGATGGTCGGACATATGGGCGGACAGGAAAGTGAGTGACAGAACGATACTTCAGGGAATAACTGTAGACATATTTGACAAAATCCACAGCACAGGAAAAGAATGCTGTTTTTAGCGAGGATCAGAGCTATGCTGACGACAGTCAAATGATTATTAGTCACAGGCAAAGTTATATTTGATATATTGGGTTGGCCAAAAAATTCATTTGGGTTTTTCTATAACATCTTGCAGAAAAATCCAAATGAACTTTTTGGCCAACCCAATTTTTAAAAAGATGGCAGTTCCCTTTTCTTTTTTTTTTTTACATCTTTATTGGAGTATAATTGCTTTACAATGGTGTGTTAGTTTCTGCTTTATAACAAAGTGAATCAGTTATACATATACATATGTTCCCATATCTCCTCCCTCTTGCGTCTCCCTCCCACCCTCCCTATCCCACCCCTCCAGGCAGTCACAAAGCACCGAGCTGATCTCCCTGTGCTATGCGGCTGCTTCCCACTAGCTATCTACCTTACGTTTGGTAGTGTATATATGTCCATGCCTCTCTCTTGCTTTGTCACAGCTTACCCTTCCCCCTCCCCATATCCCTTTTCAACTAAAAGCGATAGAGAACTTCACGTGCAACCTTGTTTCTCCACGTTTCCTTCCAGTAGTCTTAGCACTGAGGCCTGAGCGTTGGTCTGTGCTGTGAAGTGCAGCCAGCCTGGAGTCCCACGCAAGGACTGGTTTCATCAGGCGGTGTGGTGTCACAGTACGGCTAAACATTGGCTTGATATGTTCATGTCAAAAGCTGATGTTAACAGGGGAGCCAATGTCCTGGCTCAGAACATCGGTTTGGTGGCCCCAGGAGTAGAAACGTGGACTGAGTATACCGGTGTTCAGTAGAACCCTCGAATATTGAGTGTGTGAATAAAACCAGTTTAATAACACCACCAGTATCAAAGTAAACACCAAGAATAGGATTTCACCAAATCCTTTCATATCGGCTGTTTACAATATAATTGCTAACCTAAAAATAATGATGATGATGGTAATAATAACAGAGGATAAATCTGACAGCCAGAAACACAGGGCAACATGAACATTTGCTAATATCCACAAGTTCAGAGGTAACTCTGTATGCTATAGATTGCAATTAGCTTTAATTGACTGAGCTGGAAGGATGTTTTATTATTTCTTTAGATTTCTAAGAGAAGTAAGTACCTTCTGTTGTAATGGTGTCAGGCCCCTGGTACCTCAACACATTGAAAACACTGGAGTGTTTATAAAATCACCAGCCGCAGCGATAAAACGGCAGACGGTAACCCTGAGGAAAGTGTGCCTTGGGCCTTAGACTGTGCCTTAGAGTTTAATGCAGGCAGTGAAATTTCTCACACTTTGTCAGTAGTTATTTTTCTTTTGTTTTCAGTATTGAGAAGGTGGGGATTAAGTATATATTAAGATTGATTTGCCTTCTGGAATGTTGTATACTCTTATGCCGCAAAGACAGTTTTAAAGAAGCAATAATTTCACATTCTACTATTCCATTAAGCTGTACTAGTTGAAGATATGTCATATTCCAGTCTCTGATGATTTCCTCTTTTTTATAATTAATTAATTTTTGGCTGCGTTGGGTCCTCGTTGCTGCATGCGAGCTTTCTCTAGTTGCGGTGAGCAGGGCTACCCTTCGTTGCGGTGCGCGGGCTTCTCGTTGCGGTGGCTTCTCTTGTTGCGGAGCACGGGCTCTAGGAGCACGGGTTTCAGTAGTTGTGGCACGCAGGCTTCAGTAGTTGTGGCTCACGGGCTCTAGAGCACAGGCCCAGTAGTTGTGGCGCACAGACTTAGTTGCTACGCAGCATGTGGGATCTTCCTGGACTAGGACTCAAACCCATGTCCCCTGCATTGGCAGGCGGACTCCTAACCACTGCACCACCAGGGAAGCCCTCTGATGATTTCTTAAAAGGAGGAAGATTTGATTAAAATTAGCATGGTTACCATTAAATTAACAATCAGAAGTATTTAGATCAATTAACAATCTTTTCCCCTTAAAAGGTGAGGCCATTGTGTGTTCTCAGGCCCATGACTCTGCTGCAGCTCACGGTATCAGGTACTGAAGAGGCCACTGCTTTCCGATTTGTTCTATATGTTACGCCCTGATGTTTTGGAGGCAGAGCGGGGAGACGAAAGAACGGTGGAAACATTAAAGTTTGTTCATGATTGTGTGGTCAGTGTCCCTCTCATGTCCTCTAGGACGTGACCTGTTGGAGCCAAGGAAGGAATATTCTTGGGAACGTAAGTCCACTGGCCACCGCAGGGGCTCTCTGGGGGTGTCAGGTCTGTCTGAGCCTCATGCTAGGAGTACAGCCGATCCGAGGAAGACTCTTGCTTACCCGAGGGTCTGGGACCGTGATGCAGTGCTTGTCTCTGAGCTCTTTCCTGGGCCTTTACGCCTTCATGCTTCAGCCTAATAATCTTCTTAAAGCCTCCCCAACCCCAGGCAGAGTTTCTGGTTCTTTCCTCTCTGCACCCTCCTCAACACACACCCCTAACATTTGCCCGGCAGGAACCAGATCTCAGAGGCTTTGTGGGCCGTGTAAGGAACGAGCACTTTCTTCTTACTGCAGCGGAGCGTAAGGAGTGGAGGGAGGGGTCCACGCGGGCCGTGGGCTCTTTTCTGTTTATAGAGATCATTCTGGCTTCTGTGCAGTGAAAGATGAGAAAAAGCAGGGCTCCCGTTAGAAGGTGAGAGGTTATGGTGGCTGGGACTGGACCTTCAGCCGTGGAGGTGGAGTGAATGCTCACATGCAGGGCATGGGTGCTGTAGGAATTTAAAGCCAGAAATCCCTGCAGCAGAGGTCATCAGACACGTGACTTGAACCTGACATTAAAGAAAGGGTTGAAGGGAGGGGAGGGCGTGTAGACGTTACTCCCCGATGCCCAGTGAAAGAGTTGCTAGGTGTTAACTCTGACTTCGACCTGGATTGACTGATTGATTTCCCATTAGACATTTTCAAAGAGGAATCCCCTTGAAGAAAACAAAAACAAAAACACAACTGCTCCAGTCTCTCTAAGCAGACCCAGAAGAATGCAGGCAGCTAGAAGGAATTGGGCCATTTTGTCTGGTACTCTTTTTTCCAGGCCTGAAACCTTGCACTTCAGACCACATCAACAGAGCCATATTTAAAGTCCCTGTTTTTAATTTGTAACACCTAAAATGACAAATGATGGGCAATTCCTTGTCAGCTACTTGATGGAATCCTTCGGTCATAAGGAGCGGTTGTCAAATTCGGGCTGAATGTTTTCTCACAGGTGACTGTTTTTCTTTCTAGGATACCCCAAGCAGAGGCCCACGGCCCCCCGCAACGGGGCCTCCCCCAAGCCGGACCCGCAGGCCCGAGAGGCCGAGCGGCAGCTGGTGCAGCGGCTGAAGGAGCGGTACGAACAGCAGGCACGGCAGCTGGGCCTCGTGCAGGGGGAGCTGAGGAAGGCCGTCCGGGGCTTTGAGGCACTCGCCGTGTCCACTCAGCTTTTCTTCAGGAAGGTGAGTCCACATCTGGTGAATGTTGAAGGGCTTTCGGTTTGCGGGGAGGATGGCGGTGGTGACGGTTGTTGTGTGTGTGTGTTTCAGTTCGAGTTTGGGGTTAGAGACCAGTTTGATTTTCAGGTCATACAGCATCTCCGCCAGCACCACGTAATGTTTTGGGTGCCCAGTTTAGACTTGAGCGTGGAAGACGTTAGTCTGGGAGGAAGGATCCGTAACCTGGACTGCAGAAGGGAAAATGGTGTAAAAAAGAAGGGAAAGGGCATAAATGAACGCTTTGAAGGTGAGGTCTTGGAAGAGAATGGAGCATGTGATTGTTTGCATTTTAGACCCAAGACGGCCAGGGTCTGAACTGTCTACACCTTTCAGTACAGAGGGAGCCAGGGCCACAGGGCGGTGCCACTTTGGCTGTTGAGGGGACCTGGAAGGTGCCGGGCTGGGGCCTCTCCTCGGGGCCGCGCTCACAGTGCGCGCGGGACAGCATGGGGTAGGGGCGTCCTCCCTGCCCCCTCGGTTCTTCTGACAATGCAGAGAGGCTTGGTTTCCTCAGCCTGAGTGTCCAGAGGCTCCTGGGCCATCTGGACTCCGAGTCTGTTACCAGCTATGGTGTAGTTTGGCTTTCCTGCCTCTGAATGTGAAAGGGCGGCGGTGGGAGCGCAGGTCTGCCTGACTTTGTGCGTTCATGCTCCACCCTGAGGTGGCCAAGGCCTGTTTGGGGGAGAACTTGAACATTTACCTTTGAGGTTTAAACATTATCAGGTAGCACATCAGTAACCCATAAGGCATTAGTTTCATGTATGGACCTTCCGGTATCTGTAAATGAAAGTAAAAATGCTATATAAATGCCCCCCAACTAAGAAAATGAACTAACTAAATTTCTAACTAATTTAAAGAAGAAAATCAGAAGAATATTAACCAGCACCATGTCCGCTGGTTTTCTTTATTATCTGTACCGTGAAGTGTGGAGGGCTCTCTGACCTTTGAGGATAGCCTGCAGCCTCTCTTGCCCTACAGTGTGGAAGCCTGAGCTGACCTGTTCTGTTGTTTCCTTTCTTGCTTAAAGCTTTTGGCCCAAAGAGCTAATTACCAAGTTATTGTTGTGATGAAAGACAAGACAAACAGGTTTCAGTTTTACCAATAGTTTCTGCCTCTTCCCTGATCAAAGTGTTAACACCAGCAGTAAATGGCCAATTTGAATTTTATGTCTTCCCTTCTGCTCTAGTACCATTGGCGTCAACCTTAAAGAGCTGCAGTTGCTGCGTTCTCACCCCTGTAAGAATTAAAGTTACAAACACATTTTTGAGGTGCCAAAGGGGCCAGACTTGCCATGGTAAATATTGAGCATTTTTCTTATTAGACAAAGAGTGACGTGTTTTCCGTTCTTCAGCTGGATGTGTATTTTCCACTGACTGTGAGGTCTTTAATAAGGAGAGGAAAACAGCGTTGTTCGTTGCAGTTCAGTGATAACATTTATTTGTAACTCTGCCCGCTCTGGGATTGCACCTTCCATACATCATCCAGCTTCATGACAAATCCTTGATAAAGGTTTCGTGTGGATAGATATGCCAGCAGACATCGAATTAACACATTGGTAACATGCGCTGTGTTTTCAGGTTAGAACCTTTGGACCCCATTCATGGCATCATGGCAGAGAAGAGAGTTCCTGTGTTGAATAAGGGTCAGTTCCCTGTAGTGATGCATTTCTAGGCCCCAGGAAAATTCCTTTTGGCCCATGGACCACGAGTTTTATTTCACTGCAGCATACACGTGGCTCTTCAAGCAGAGACCCAAGGGCAGGTGATTTGTAGCCATCTCCATCAGACCCCCCTACTGGCTGGAGCCGCACTCGGCATGACATTTCAGCAAGATGGATGGTGGGCACGAATTTCATTTTCTTTGCAGTAAGTCACAGCCAGCAGCTCCAGACAGGCCTCCCCAATGGCCATGGCATTTCACTTCCCACACGGTGTGCTCTTTTTTCCGTCCTTCTGATCTCAACTCTTTCTCCAGAGACACCTCAGAAGAAAAAATGGACATTTTTAAAGTCTGCAGTTGAACATAAGTGGCTTCCACTCAGGCTGGCATGTGTTCTACATGGTTTAAGATGATTGATTTGAGAGTTTTCCAGGAATACCAGACTAGACCAGGGGGTGTGACCAGAGTGGAGCACGCGGGGAAGTGGAGGCCAGGCAACCTGGGAATTCTGATGATGGGGCCCCTACTACAAGGGCTCAGGATCCTGAGATGCTCTCATGACCCGTGTCCCTCTTGGGGGAAGCCAATGCATTATTATTATTATTGTTATATATGGGGCAGTGGTCACAGCCCAGCATGGCAGCTGTGCAGGGCGTGGCCTCCATAGCCAGCCTGAAAAAGCAGTATCTCTTTGCTCTTCTGCTTAGAAGACCCTGCTGGAACTCTACACCTGTATCTTTTCTACGCTGTAGCATATTCGTCTACAAAGCAGGCGTAGTGGAGAGAGGGGGCCGTGCCAGCAAGGAGCCGGTCCCACCTCCACCTCCATCTTGCACGAGACCTTGAGCGAGTTGCGGCCCCTCTTTGAGCCGTGACAGCATCACCAACGGGAGTACATCCTTGCTCCCCTCAGCTTCCCGCTGCAGAATCACCTCTGATGAGAGTCATCTTTGACTCTCAGTTTCCTCAATTTCAAGTAGGTTTGATAATAACTCTTTACAAGGTTATTGTGAGAATGGAGTGAATTAATGGGCAAAGGTGCTTTGAACAAATATTCAGTAAAACATTCTTTTTGAGGACAAGGAAAATGTGACAAATGTTTTACTCTCCAGCGGGTTGAATAAGACATATGTGAGGAATGTAAAGCTGAAACACAGACCACATCCCTCTTATTTCATTTTATGTATATAAAGGATTTGGCTTGGGGTGAACTTTAAGAATAGAATTAATCTTCTAGTCCAGCTGTTCAGCTGCTGCTGCTGTATATTTTTTCCAGAATGTGCTGATGCTATTAAGTATGGAGGTCACTGGAAAAAGGAATTCGGAGCCTGGATAGGGAGCTTTCATTTCTGCCCCATGTTTCACAGCTCCTGGCAGGGCGGCTGTGAAAGCTGTCAGCTGTGGTACAGCCTGAGCCCAGCGTCCAGGGATGCTAAGATGCCACATTTAGTTGCCAACACCTACCTCACGCTTGTGCTCGTTCCAGGCAGCTCTGATCCCCCTAACAAGGCACGGTCCTCACCACAGGCCAGACAGCTGTGCTGAAATCCGTGGTCCCAGACCTCTGGGGGGACTGTACTAATAAGTGTGATTCTCAGGGACTCTCACTTCTCAGGGTCAAGTTAAAAGACTTTTACCTTTTGCTGCCTGGTTCCCGGGAACGCTACTCTTTGGCAGCCCCTGGCGGCTAATCCAGGAGGTGGTCCTGCCTCGCCCTGTAGCATCAGGTTTTACACAGGTTACATCTGAGGGTGTATTTACTTTCGTTTTAGTTTTAATCAGATTTATTATATTTATTCTATATTTTTTCATATAGGTTTGTGTCATTTTTATCATTAACTTTATGAATGTGATAGACGATGGTTTTTAACTATTTCTTATTTATTATTAAATAGTTTAGGCCTACAAGGCATGAAAATTTATGTCAAGCATTTGTGTACTTTCTAAGCTTAATCAAAATTAATGATGCATCAGCCTCCTTCTCCCTAAAGTGTATATATATGAATGTATATTTTTTTCTTTTACTCTTTGACGTTTTATCACAAAAATATATTGAATAATTGTGGAGAAGTGTGGAAAGAATAACACCCAAATACTCATCATTTAGGTTTAATACTTAATGACATGTTTCCGTATTCACTTTATGTATGTTTTTTAAAATATTTACTTATTTCTTTATTTGGTCGTGCTGGGTCTTAGTTGTGGCAGGCAGGCTCCTTAGTTGTGTCTTGCCAGCTCTTTAGTTGCAGCTTTAGTCCCATTTTATCTATGTTTTTGTTGTTAGTTAGGGATACATATTTTTAAATATAGTTCATATACTTAACTTTTCATCTTTAATTCACTTATGTTAGTAGATTTTTATCAACCCTGCCCCGACCATATGAAAGGTTCTGTGGAGGGTTCAAAAAAGTAGAAGGCAAAGCACCTTAATAACAATATCACTCCTGTTTATTGACCATCTCCTATGTCCTAGACACTTTACATATAGTATTTTAACCCACCCTGGTGTGGACACTATTCTCATGTGACAGTCGAGGAGACCGAGGCTCAGGGAGGTTATGTAGCCTTCCAGAGACAACAGAATTGGAAAGCAATGGAGCCACGATACAAATGCAGGTCAGCCCGTATCCACCCCATATTTTTCCCACAATATTGTGGTCGTTTCTCTCTCTCTCCACCCAGCCTTCAAGGTTTTGATGTAGTTAAGGGGGAAGAACAAAATGTGAAACAATAATCTAAAAGTTAAACACATGTAGAGGATGCTTAGAGAAAATGATCTAAGGTAATAGTCAACCTGAAGCCACAAACAAAAATGGTGTACGTTCTGGTAGAAGCCCAGCACTGTGAGTGGGAAGGGACGCCCTGGGAAGGAGACTGGCAGGGGCCGGGACAGAGAGCTGGGAGGGATTATTGTGAGTAAAGAGGAGGGGGGGGCGTGTGTACGGGCAGAGGACAGTCCAACCTGGTTGTCTGCAGAGTGGTGGCCCCTCCCTATCTTGAAGCCCAGGGTAGATTAGTTAATGATTTGCGGATGGAGATCCAGGGACTCGGAACTGTTTTTGGAAGTGCGAAGGTTCCTCTGTAACAGACGGCGGCTCCTCTTGGTCAAGGTGGCCCAGATTCACCTTCCGGGCTCCATAGCTGGCTGCTTCCATCCGAGCAGGCTGTGTAGAATCCTTTTGGAAAATAAATGCATGCTTGCTTGCTTTTGCCATTTGATACATTCGCATGGATCATCAGATGAAAGTCTGCCCTAGGGCCCCAAAACAGCAGAGAAGCTGTTGTATCCAGCTGCCAAGGGAGTTTATGTGTCAGGACACCAATGATTACACCTGATCAAAACTGAAAACCGAGGGGCTTCCCTGGTGGCGCAGTGGTTAAGAATCCACCTGCCAATGCAGGGGACACAGGTTCGAGCCTTGGTCTGGGAAGATCCCACGTGCCGCGGAGCAACTAAGCCCGTGCACCACAACTACTGATCCTGCGCTCTAGAGCCTGCGAGCCACAACCGTTGAAGCCCGCGCGCCTAGAGCCCACGCTCCGCAACAAGAGAGGCCACCGCAATGAGACACCTGCGCACCACAACGAAGAGTAGCCCCCACTCACCGCAACTAGAGAAAGCCTGCACACGGTAACGAAGACCCAATGCAACCAAAAAAAGAAAAAAGAAAAAAAAAAACCTGAAAACCGTACGCTCTCTGTTGCTCCCTAAATCCTAAAAATGTCCATTTAAATATAGTATTTTGTGCTTCTCCCCCTTATAAACAGTGCCCTGTGATTATCTCTTCTTCCTTAATTTTACCTTGAATAACTAAAGCCTTAGAGAAAAAGTGAGCACCTAGGTTGGCATTTCTGACAGTTCAGTATATGGCCTGAAGGGAATGTTGATGAAATAGTAAATTGGCTATTCCAACGATTGTTGGTCTGAAAGAACTTTTGTGTCCCAAAAGTCATTGTGACCACATTCCTTTGCTGGGAGAACCATGAGTGTTAGCTTTTACCCTTAGGACTTGAGCTTAAGGAAATGCTTAGCGTAACCCCCAAATATCAAAATATTCCCAATATCAAGGGATAGAACACCCCCTCCCCGCCCCAGCTTTGCCAAGCAGCTCTTTGAAGTAATAAGAATCCTTGGCCTGGGGTGCCAGTTATGGAAGCCATCCCACATTCCAGGAGTATCCTCCCTATCTCCCATCCTCTCAGGAACTTCAGGTGGGATGAGCTTATTTTTTTATAGTTACTTGTGGCTCTGAATTTCTGCTTCTCTTAAATTAGCTCAGCTGATGGGTTCCGGCCATCCCACAGGCAGCATCCCTGCCTACCTGGTGTGGCTCCCCTTCGTTGGTTTCCAAGATTCTTTGTGCTTTGTGATGCTGGGAGCTCCATTAGGGAGTTAAACATGGGTTTAGATGTCAGGGGAGGAAAAAGGAAGCTGTAGAAAGGAAGCTATAGACTTGGGAGACATTTGTATAGAAGTGACATTATAGAGGGAGGAAATTGACAAGAGCATGTGTACAGAAGAGGAAGGCAGACACAGGACAGCCCCTCAGCCCAAGGAGGAGCAGGAAAGAAAGGAAGCGCAGGAGATGGTGAGAAAGGCTGTTGAAAACAGGGGAAGTCCCACCTCAAAGAAGCCAAACGAGGGAGGAGTTTCTGTAGGTTGGAGTGATTTGTAATACCAGGTACCAGACAGTGGATGAAAATGACACAGAATGAGGATATATCCCAGAGTTTGGCACGCTCACAGGAGTATCTGTGAACAGGTCAGGACGACCAGATTCTCCTGGTTCCTTGACAACCAAATGGTTTAGCAAGTTTGGCCTCTGTCAGCCCGCGGTGAACGTTTCCCTGTGAGAAGTGGCAATGGTGACATCTACAGGGCATTGGCTGGAAATGAAATCTGTGCCCCCAGAAGAGTGCTTGCCAAATATTGCCTTAAATTCCAGGGCGTTTTACAAAAAGCAGGTGCCGCTCTCCACCCCTTGTTCACTAAAGTGCGAACTGCAGACCTGCCTGTTCCACAGACGTAATTGAAATTAGGTTTGATACTAAAATCACACAACTGCTTTCATTTTTCATTTTATTCCTGACAATCAAAGTACTAAGCAAGAATAAGATCGATGTCACACACTGCAAGCAGCTTCCCTGTGAGATAATTCATAAAAGCAATTATATGTTGCACAAACCTGAGAGTCAAACAATCTACATCTGTAATTCAGTCCCTGGAGAGTGTGAAGGCCCGTGACATCTGCTTTACCAGGAACAGAGGAAGAAACATTTAAAATTCAGATGTACTGAGCCTCTATGACATGACAGTACTCTCTTGAAAACAGAGACAACGTGCGAACTGTGCTGACAAAATAAATAGGAAGTGATATCATTTCTCAAACTTTTCTGCAACAGTATTTCCCCATTATTTTTTCAGTTTGAAAGAAATGCAGGGCCATGATTTTATATCTATTTTACAGGCAGAAAGGAGGCCGAAGAAGAGGGGAAAAAAGAAACGAAGAATAAATGCAATGATTAGAAAAGTTACAAAGATATTAATCCAACTAGAATAATAATCACATTAAATGTGAGTGGTCTAAACATACCAATTAAAAGACAGAGATAGAAAGGATTTTTTTTAACCCAACTATATATTGTCCACAAGGAACCCGATTTAAATATAAAGACTCTCCTGCATACCTGAAACTAGCACAATGTTGTAAATCAACTGTACTCCAATTAAAAAATAAAAGAAAAATAAATAAAGATGCTCACAAAAGTAAAGGGATGGAGAAAGATATACCATGCTAACTCTAATCCAAAGAAGGTTGGAGTAGCAATATTAACTTCCGACAAAGCAGACTTTGGAACAAAGTGGATCATCAGAGATAAAGAGGACACTGCATTATGTATAAAGGGGTCAGTTCTCCAAAAGACATAAAAGCATGGGGCTTCCCTGGTGGCGCAGTGGTTGAGAGTCCGCCTGCCGATGCAGGGGACACAGGTTTGTGCCCCAGTCCAGGAAGATCCCACATGCTGCGGAGCAGCTAGGCCCATGAGCCATGGCTGCTGAGCCTGTGCATCCGGAGCCTGTGCTCCGCAATGGGAGAGGCCACAACAGTGAGAGGCCCACGTACTGCAAAAAAAAATAACAATAATAAAATAAATAAATAAATAAATAATTAGAATCATACAAAATGTGTTGTCTGACCTTGATGAAATTAGACAAAAATCAGCAGGAGAAAGATAACAGGAAAATCTTTAAACATTTGGAAATTAAATAACATACTACCAAATAACCCGTGTATCAGAAAGAAGTTTCAAGGGAAATTAGAAAATACTTTAAACTGAAGGAAAATAAAATTACAACATTTAGAAGTTTGTGGAACATGGCTAACATAGTGCCTAGGATGATATTTATAGTATTAGAAACTCAGAAAAGACAAAAAGTCTGAATCAGTGATCTAAGCTTCTACCTCAAGACACTAGAAAAAGAATGTGTGCTTGTAGCATGTGTCATAGGGTACAGTATAGCACAAAAATAACCCCAGAGCAAGCAAAAGAAAGGAAATAATAAAGAGGAGGAAAAATCAATGAAATTGAAAGCAGAAGAATAATAGAGTCAATGAAACTGAAAGCTGGTTCTTTGAGACAGTCAGTAAAATCGATAAACCTATTGTAAGTCTGACAAACAAAAAGACAAACGTACCAGCATCAGGAATGAAAGAGGGGAAATCTCCACAGACCCCACAGGTGTTAAAAAGGAATGAACTATTGATACACGTAAGACCTTGCGTGATTCTCAAAGGCATTATGCTGAGTTGAAGAAGCTACACTCGAGAATTTGCATATGCTCTCTGATTCTATGTATATGATATTTTCCAAAAGGCAAAACCATAGTGATGGAGAACAGATTGGTAGTTGCCAGGGTTCAGGGATGTGGGGTGTGCAAAGGTAGATTTTTGGAGTAGTGTAGCTGTTCTATATTCTGATTGTGGTGGTAGTTACATAAATCTATACATGTTTTTAAATTCATAGAACCGTACACATAAAAGTCTCCCCCACACACAACACAGTCAATGATACTATTTTTTAATTTTTTAAGTAAATTTTTTTGAAAAGAAAAAGTCACAGTCCATATGGTCATTTTCTTATTATCCTTTGGGTCTTATTCTTTTGAAGCTTGTAGGAAAGGCAAATAGATTTAGTGTTTGGTGAGACAGATTCTCACTTCTTCACGGCAATAAGTTACATCTATAGCAGGACAGTGTGTAAAGTGTCAGTTTGTGGTGAGTCATCTTCAAAGCATCCGTCGATGTGCTCTGGCCCAGCCTCTAACTTGGTTGGCCTCTGACAGGGTGCCACTCGAAACAGTACAGCCTCGTAGTTCAACAAGGACTCAGATTCTCAGCTTCGCCCTGAAAAGCCTGAGAGCCAGAAGATTTGAAGAGGGCCGTTAATCTGGGCAGCTGTTAATCTCCAGCCTCCCACTCTTCCTCAATTAGAGGGAAATTATCCAAGCTGGGAAGGGGGAAGAGTGTTCCAGAAGAATCTCAAGATGCAATCTTAGTCTGTATGCACCTGCCTCAGGATAAGTCCAAGAGGAGAGACTAAAACCCAGTGGAACCCCCATAATTTGGGGGAATCCCAGGGTGATGGGGAGCTTTGCCTTGTTCGTCTCACTTGGACTCCTGGTGGTGACAGACCTCCCTGACCTCCCTCGAGCTGCAGTGGATTGAGGGTGACAGAGCAGAGGTGGGTGGAGAGTGGGGAGGGCAGAATAAGACTCCCGAGAGCTTCAAAGGATGGAGAACACCACCACCATGAGGTGGAACAGGGGATGGGCGTGGACATGACAACGAGAGGCCACAGTGAGGACGTTGTGAGGACAGAGCCAGGGATCACAGCCCTTAAGGCATGGTTATACACAGCAGTGGGTGTGATGTGAAAGACGACACTCGGAATCCTTCCAGATGAGTCACAGCTCAAAGGCTGCCAGCCCAGGACATGATGGAAGGAGAAACAGAGGCCACCCGCCCCTGCCCACGCCAGGACCCACTTGGAATCAAGCCGGGGTGGCATAGGAGAGAAGAAAACCCAGGAGAGGGGGGTTTCGAACTGGAAAGTGGCTGATTTCGGTCAATCTAAATTGAGAAATTACGCGATTTAACTTTCTAAAAGCAACTAGACTACCTTTCCCCAAACTGAGGAAAATCAGAGGCTTGAGGTAGAGATTACGGGCAGTCAGAGAAAAAGAAAACTGTACTTGGGAGTACTTGAATGTTTGAAGTTCATATATATAACATGCCTTTAAAGAATTGTTATAACTGAAAATAGGGAGGAATGGTGGAAGTCGTGTGTTTTGACCTGGTAATATGTTCTAGCCGCCAGATGAGGCCCCCCAGAGCTATAACAACCACCCAGAGACTATACATGAGACAGTCTCTTTTTTCAGATGGAACACTGGAACTCAGAGAGGCTAAGTCGCAAAGGCTGCATAGCACAGCCAGGATTTGAAGGCATCTGACTCTCAACCTGTCCTATTTCCCTGGTGTTTCACAAGCCTCTCACAACAGGAAGAAACACAAGGGTAACCAGTCGTTCAGATCCCAGGGTACCCCTGTCCCATAGCCGGGGACATAGAGAGGCTTAGGGGACACAGTCGTGCTGGCATCAGAGTGGCCATCATCAGTCCTGACATTGGGCGGCTGTGAATCTCAGCCGACCCCGGAGAACAGTCTCAGACCGTGACCTCACCCATACTCCGTGAGTTTGTATTGTTATTTCAAGTAACACATATTAGCGCTTGCTTTGAAGATAACAGGGTTTAAGGTGGGGAGTGCCCAGGAGACAGGGGGCTCATTTCTCCATGGGGTGGATTTGGCGTAGCCAGTGAGCTGTCCCGTGCTGGTAGTCTCAGTCATTAACCTCTGTTTGCAGTAGGTAAGTTGTTCTGCTAGAAGAAGGAACGCACCCGAGATGGACGCACAGAGTACGCTTCTCAGCAAAGCAGAAGCAGGTCAGCTTAGGCTGCCCCAGAGCAAGTGCCTGCCCGGGCACAGCCGTGGCCGCCTGCTTCTGCATTCCCTTCTAGGAAAGTCTACACTGATTTTAGGAGGATTGGGCCTAGCCAGGGAAGAAAGAGGCAGAACAACCCAAATGAGAATCTGTGGCTGGCTAGAATCCTTCCTGCCCCTGGGAGTCTATAGCCGGGGGACCAAAGGGGCAGATTTCTGGGCTTCTGCCCAGATACAGGTGGTCCCGGAGTTGAGGAAGAGAGGGGAAGCTCTGGGGCATATAAAGTAGGCTAGCCAGAGTGAGGAGAAAGTTTGCATCTGTAGCAAGCAAAGAAGGGCTAAAATTCCTAACACGACGAAGCAAAAGGGTTTGATGCTATATAATGAGAAGCTGTAGTGCTTATGGCATTTAGCGTAGTTACAGTGTAGAAAGTAACCTGCTAGCGTAGGGGAATTACGTAGAGGTACTGGAAGTAAGACTGCTTATCCCTCCTTGTTACTAGCTAACATTTATGTATCTTACTGTGGACCAAGCCCTTGGCAGGAGCTCACCACCCCTTGTCCCGTTTAATTCTCTCCACAGCCCTGTGGATGGGCACTGTTGGGACCTAGAGAGAAGCGTCACTTGGCCTGAAGTCACACAGTGACGCAGAGCCAGGCTGGAGTCTGACCCAGGGGCAGGGTCCTTCAGACTTCATCACTACATTCATACTTGGTACGGTAAAGCGAGAAAGCGCAATGTAGAGAAAGCACAGAACTGGGCATCAGAAAACGGGTCCAGCCCGATCCTTGTCAGCACTGCGGTCTGGAAAGTCCACAGACCCTCTGTCTGTTTCACTTTCCTCATCTGTGAAAGGAGACCGTTCTGAGGGTGAACCGAGCTAGTGTCCACGAAAGTGGTTGGGAGATGCTACCACTTGGTGACGATGACTGTGGAATCAGAAAATAATCCTCAAGTCAAGTGCCTGCTCTGGACCAGCAGCTGTGCTCGGGACTGGGAATACAACAGAGGGCAAAGCAGACGTGCTCTGTGCCCTCGTGGAGCTTGGTGGAGGGATTGAGCACGTCTTTTAAATACAAGAAACGGTATTGGAGGGTGCAACCTCGTCTGGGAGCTCCGGGGTGCAGGCTCTGAGATGGAAGAAAGAGTGGACACGATGGCAGCAGGTGTGGCGGGGAGAGGGGCCTGTGTGGAAAATCACTGCGGAGGGGAGGGGACGTGCGTGTCCATGGAGTTGAGGGGGCGCCGATAGAGCCCTAGGCTGGGGAGCTGGTTGACAGGCCCGACCTTGCAGGGCCTCCTAAACAGTGAGGGGGAGCCCGCTCCTTACGGAGGAGCAAAAGGAAGACCCTGTGTGGACGGTGATCTGAGCAGACTCACGTTTCCAGAACAGACGGGCAGGGAGACCAAATGGGAAGCTAAGGCTGTGGTCCACACGGGCGTGGATGGTGGTGGCTTGGACCAGCGTGATGGATGTGGAGATGGAGAGATGTCCATGGTGGTGGGAGAGATGTTAGGAGGTAAGTCGGGTAAGAGTGGTGATGTGTTGGAATAAGGGGTGAGGAAAAGGTAGCTGCCAGGGCTTAGGTCAAGGTCTCTGGCTGGGGAACCACATGAATGGGGTACCACTCACTGAGATGGAAGATGCGATGGGTGGGCTTCGCGGAGGTTCCTGGACTGAGTTCTCAGACATGAAGAGTTTGAGGTCCTTTGAGACATCCACGGAAGATCTCCAGTAGGCTAAATAGAACTGGTGCTCTTGACACGAGTAGCTGGTACGTGTTGTCTGACTTTTAAGAGGAAGTGGCAGACCATCTCCTGGGGGCCTTCATGGTCTGGGTCCAAAGAGATTCTTCTTTGGTATAAAACACAGTGCTTTTCCTTCCGGAGTTGGCCTCGTTTGTGAGATCAGATGACCACGTGACACAATGAGAAATTACAAGTCAGTGTGAGACTGATGAGCAGAGCTCGGGGTGTGCTGGAAGTGAGTGCAGAGGCTTCCTGGGAAAACTGATACTCACACGGGACACACCTGGCAGGCTGAGGGACAGGTGGGAGGGAAGATAGTGATACACCGACGTGAGCAGGAGAAGAGAGAATAAACACAGCTCTGTGCTGTGACAGGGGCAGCGGGAGCGAGGTGGGAGGCCGACTGAAGATTGCAGCGTATACATAAGACATTGGGTCACGGCATCCAGCCGCTTAACACAGAGATGTATTTGAAGATGAGACTTGTATTCTTGGAATTGTGACTTTCTATTTCAGTGGCTTCTGGTCTTGTTAAAAGACAGATCAGTCATGGCAAACAGCAAACCCAAGTTCAAATGACATGAAAATTGAGTGTGTGTGCGCGTGCACGTTTATGTATGTGTGTTTCTTTCCCACCCTCATGCAAAGCTTTAGGCAGTATCTAATAGCCAGCTTAGTGAAAATGATATTTTAAAATAGATGTGAGGGCCTCAAGGAAATGATGTCTATTTCCACTCCTAATCTCAACTATGGGGGGCAGCTGGGGTGACCTGTAATCAAACCTGGGGGCCCTGCACTGAGAGGGAATGGACAGCTCTGGAGAGCCAAGCCAGAAATGGAGTAAATGACTATTCTCGGATTTTGGTTCACCTGGAAAAATGTCTTCTGATTTGAATAAAAACACGTGTCGGCACAGGGAGGATGTCTCTTCCCAGGCTTTGGGCTTTGCGTTGCTGCCATGCCAGGCCTGCCGTCTCCCCTCGCCTCCTTTGGGAGTGGGAGCCAGCCTCTGTGATTTCAGAGCCCATCAGAAAGTGTTCACACGGGAGCATAGGAGAGGGTAGCCGCGGGTGTGGGCTCGCCCTCCTGATGTGCTAGGAAAGGAGACCCAGTGACCATAACATCAGCATCTTCTAGTTCCATCTGCTTATTGCTGTCCAGGGAGCCCGTCCACAGGCTACTTACAGAGAGGAGGCGTTTGTCTAACTTCTGACTGTCCACTTTTTTCAGTAATAGGGAAACTGACTCATGCGAAACATACAAAGTAGTTCAGGGACAACCACTTTGGGGCCTATTTAAAATAACTTGACCTATATTGTCTATAATTAAACCTGGAGCGGGATTGCGTTTTGAAAAATTCTCTTAAGCTGATTTATCCTTTTTCAGTGCGCCACAGCAGAATCCCCAAAGAAAGGGAGAAAAAATATCTGTGTGTATTTATAAAACATCCTCTTTGGATGAATATATTTTGTGAGAGGAAGACAGCAAGGGGAAATATCACAGCCAAAAGGATTATCTTCTCTTCCGTTGGAAGAGACTTTTTTTATAATGAAACAAAGTCCTGATGGGTTCATTCCATTTACTTGTCCAAGTCCAGTGGAGATCCTGTGTTCATTGGACTCTTGGTATTATCCGACACTTCTGATACAGTCAGGATTTATGCTCCCACTCAATAACAATACCAGCTTTCTGCAGTCCAGGGTCTGATCTGTTATATTCTGTCCAGAAGAAAGTAGTTTCAGATGCAGAAGCACGTGTGTTCATGCTCTGGGTGCTCTTTCAGCACATAGGATGGGAACCCAAACAGTCCAGGAGAAGGGCTCGGCCCAAACTATAGAATTCCCACATCCTTGAACAGTCTGGGCCCCTGGAGAGCAACAGGACTGAAACAAGGGCCTCTGCTGCTTGGGATCGCTGAGGCTCGTATTCCGTGAGGTTTGTTTCTCTTCTCTTCGGTCCCGACAACAGCTCGGATACATGGGAGCTGTGCGGCCACAGCTGCCGACCTCCCTCCGGGCCACACACTGCAGACAGCCAGCGCCGCCACGAGTCCAGCCTGGGAATCATTCAAACGCGGCAGCGCCAGCCAGCAGTGTCCCCACCCCACTGCTGTGTCCAGACTGCCTTAGTTTAAGCCCCTTCACCCGAGACAGTTATTCCCAGCTGAAAACAGACCACAGCTGCTGCTCAGATAGTACTGGTGACCTGAAAACATCTAACGACAGTTTTCAAAATACGATTAGGGGGAACCACCATATCAGTTTATAACACTAGTGTTGGGACCAAATTTTAATTCCAATCCCAGTTCGATTCATCCATTCATTTCATTTTTCTTCTGGGTCTCTGGTGTGCCAGCCATGCTGCTGGGCCCCCAGGGTCCCTCAGGGAACAAGAGGCACCCTGACTTCTGGGCTGCAGTGGGTGAGCGTGAGGTAAGGTATCAGGAGCGTCGTAAGGCAGGCTGAAGATGTGTCATCATTTGTAAGAAATACAGGATGATTCTATCAAAATACTCTCCCAGCACATGTTCTCTTATGGTCTGACCGGATCATTTCTGGTTTCCTTGTCCCAGGGGCGCCGAGAGTAACTCAGCCTGTCCCTGTTCTCTGAGGAGCGATGCTTGGAGCACCCCTGGGTGCTGGGCGCCCCACACCCACAGATCACTGAGTTGCCCGCCCTTGTTGCCCAAATGCCCAGGCAGAGAGGGGGTAGGAAGTTTAGAGATGGCAGAGACAGCCAAGAAGGTCCCAATTGCTTCCTTCCAGAGCCTTTTCTTTACTGGTCTTGCGCTTCCCGTCAGAAAAGGGGGCTAGAGAATTCCTTTAGCCCCCTGCCCCATCACACCCACACTGGGCAGGGGCCCCGGTGTTCCCCAGCACTGAAGTCTTTAGTGCAGGTGTCCTACTGCCTGGCATTACTGGAGCCCTCCCTCCACTGGTGGCCATCTGTCCTGTCACCCCAGCTTAGGGGCAGATGAACGGCAGGGTGGAACAGCCATGTGTCAAGTCAATCAGTGACAGAATCACCAGCACCTACACCACCATCTCATCCGGACATGAACTGAAGTGAGACATTTTCTTGTTTGCCAGAAGAGGAGAAAGATTCTCACCCACTGGGAGAAAGACATGATTATTTTAGCTTTCTGATCAAACCTTTCCTTGCATCTTCCCATACTGGGAAAGGGAAACCAGTAGGAGTGGGTGAAGGGTTGGCTGTGAGGTGTGGGGTGCTTAGGAAAGGGGTTTAGGGAGAGCTTGGTTTCCAGTTGCTTAGCTGGGTGGACGGTGATGCCATTTTGCTGAGACTGATGTGGTACCTTCCACCATCTAAGGAACTGAGGTCCTATCAGTGGCAGTTAGCGTTTTAAAATCCTCTTAGTGATATTTACAGCTATCATTATAAAAACTAGAAGCTCCGTTAGCCTGTCCCACCTAGAAATAGAGCACATAACCCCTATGTTTGTAGCAGCACTATTCATAATAGCCAACGCTTGGAGACAACCTAAATGTCCATCGACAGATGTATGGAAAAAGAAGATGTGGTACCTATGTACGATGGAATACTACTCAGCCATAAAAAAGAATGAAATAATGCCATTTGCAGCAACATGGATGCAACTAGAGATGATCATACTAAGTGAAGTAAGTCAGAAAGAGAAAGACAAATACCACATGGTATCACTTATATGTGGAATCTAAGATATGGCACAAATGAACATATTTACAAAACAGAAACAGACTCATGGATATAGAGAACAGACTTGTGGTTGCCAAGGGGGTGGGGGAGGGATGGACTGGGAGTTTGGGATTAGCAGGTGCAAACTATGAGATATAGAATAGATAAACAACAAGGTCCTCCTGTAGAGCACAGGGAACTATATTCCATATCCTATGATAAACCACAATGGAGAAGAATCTAAAAAAGAGTGGATATATGTATATGTATAACTGATACACTTTGCTGTACAACAGAAATTAACACAACATTGTAAATCAACTATACTTCAAGTAAAATAATCAAAAAAAAAAAGAAAAAGAAAGAAGGAAACACAGTGCATATATGGTGGTGGCAGCGCTTCACCCTGTGCACCGTTTGCTGGAGCTCAGAACTTTGTTGTGCTGCCCTGTGAAATCACTGCTGTGTGGCTCTGAGGACCCAGCACAGCCCCTGCCCCAGAGCCAAGGTGGGTTGTCCCCAGCTCTACCAGCCTGCAAGAAATCACCCCGTGGTTGGGCAGCAACCAGGATGAGGGGGCTACGGCTCATCCCGGCCCTGCTCACAACCCCAGCGTGTCCCCGGGATGGGCCTTCAGTCTGCTCTCAACCCCAGCGTATATGCCCAGGGTTGGCATTCAGTCCGCCGGCGCCAGGCCCTGGGGAGCTGCGGATCTCAACAGTGGAAGAATCAAGGTGCGACCCAGAAGGCTGGCTTTGTCCTCTTCTCTTCATCTTTTACGCTTTCCCTGATTCATTTTGTGGGTAAATGAGGTGACATTTGATGAAATGCAGCACTCAGAGCTTTCTAAACAGAAGAGTCCTCTGCCATCTCCCCAAACGGAAAGAATGCTCAGACTAAACTTGGTTCTCTGGGATCCAAAGTCCGGCTTCTGTCTGCACACGCAGAGCTTGGATTTCATTCTTTATTTTGGCTTCCTAGCTATCAAGACAGCTAAAAGCCACGTTCATAGCTTATAATAATCAAGTCAATTTTGACTTTCCTACTACACATCATTTTATCTTCAAACTGAGAAGTAATTAAGCCACCTTTGCAGGCATTGCAGATTGGGCTAAAAAGGAGGGAAATGCCCTATGACACATGGTCTGTGAATGACTTATATCGGATTATCACCTCTGAGTAGAGTTTGAGTTTGACTCTGTTAGTATATGATTTTTGATGGGCACGTTTTCGCCTTTTGTCTCCATCTGAACTGAAAAGACAGGTTCATACTTTGTGTCTCACTGTATGTATCTTGCCCAAGGCTGTTGTCTTGCCCCCAGCCGTCTGTCCTAGTGGAACTGCCATCACAAAGTGCCCTTGCATTTGTTTATCCATCCCTTCTTTTTCTCATAACGGTGACGATCTGTAAATT
Organism: Aethalodelphis obliquidens; assembly: GCF_003676395.1. Lineage (NCBI taxonomy): Eukaryota > Metazoa > Chordata > Mammalia > Artiodactyla > Delphinidae > Aethalodelphis > Aethalodelphis obliquidens. The sequence continues at coordinate 27,992,720 of NW_020837960.1, read as the reverse complement.
ACGCTTGTCAACATCTCCTAGACGCTGTTACATTCTGGATGGCTGTGTGCTCCTGGGCACAGCTGTTTCAATCATTGTTTCCTTTTACTGACAGAAAGGAGAAACCAGAGATTGTTTTGACAATAATCTTTTTTTTTTTTATTAAAGAGAAACTACTAGAAGGAAGGAAGAGTAAGGAAGCATGAGGCCCAAATTATTTGTAGAAGAGGGATGTACAAGAGGGTCAAGAGTGGCTTATGAGTCAAATCAATTGATGCGTTGGACAAACAGTGGGTTTGTAAGATGCATTTACATTGAATCTGAAAAGATGTTTTGAACTGAAAGAGGCATTGGCTGGGAGCAGAGTCACTGCAAATGATGCCGTTGAAAAGGTGGGGTCTCCTTGCTCCAAGGGCACGTAGAGAGTCAGGCTGAGTTTTGCCTTATTAAGAAAATCCATAGGGCGTCCCTGGTGGCACAGTGGTTGAGAGTCCGCCTGCCGAGGCAGGGGACGTGGGTTCGTGCCCCGGTCCGGGAACATCCCACATGCCGCGGAGCGGCTGGGCCCGTGAGCCATGGCCGCTGAGCCTGTGCGTCCGGAGACTGTGCTCTGCAACGGGAGAGGCCACAACAGTGAGAGGCCTGCGTACCGCAAAAAAAAAAGAAAAAAAAAAAAAAGGAAAATCCATAGCGTTTATGCACAGCAGGGCCAAGATTTTTAATTAGAATGCCTAAAATCCATATTTATCATCGGTTCTCTAGGCTGTGCTGTACTTCCACTTAACAAACCCTTCTGGGGATGCTACTTGTTTTGCTTAAATGGCAATTTTAAGAAGACCAGAACAGACCCGTGAGACGCGTGTAGGAGCAGTATACGGGGTAGTTGTCTCCAAGGGAAAAGCATTAGCCGTGTCGTCTTTGATCAGAAAGGTGATCAGCACCGCGAAAGCCCCAGCGGCCATTGGTCCCTACAGTCAGGCTGTGTTAGTCGACGGGACCATTTACATTTCAGGACAGCTAGCTGTGGGTCCTGCAAGTGGATAGCTTGTGCCAGGAGGGGTGGCAGAAGAGACTAAACAAGCTCTTACAAACATGGGTGAAATCCTGAAAGCAGCGGGCTGTAACTTCACGAATGTGGTAAGAACAGCTGTTTTGCCGGCTGACATAAACGACTTCAATACTGTCAATGACATCTACAAGCAGTATTTCCAGAGTAGTCTTCCCGCGAGAGCTGCTCAGGTTGCTGCTTTGCCCAGAGGAGGGCAAAGTGTTGAGACTGAAGCAGTAGCTGTGCAAGGACCTCTCATGACAGCATCGCTCTGAGTGGGCCCAGTGTTATTTAATCTGGAATCTTAATAATGTTTTTAAATTAACATCTTAATTTTTACAATCTTCGTTGAGAAGTGTAAGGTTGACTGAAATATCTGAAGTTATTTTGGAAATACCATATAATAAGGGGAATTGAATGTGAATTGAAGATTAATGATGAATCTAGTTACTGATGTTATAAATTACACCTCTATAACACTCATATTACTGGATGTGGGAGAAGAGACACGCATTACATAGTTACTCAGAAAAATAAAAGTAAAGGGAAGTGCCATGTAGGAAAGATGAGTTGCTATTCCTGAGAAATACTAAAGAGCACACCTAATTCAATTAAACCCTGTTAATTTAATGGTGTGAAATATTTAGTTCTCGTGTCAGATAACATGATTCTGCTTTTAGTTGAGTAAAATTAAAGCACTTAAGTTTGAATGGTAGAGGTAAAGGAGAAGAAGCTGACCAAATTTTATATAGATAATATTTTTCTAATGGAAATAAAATAGCATGCAGATTAAAAAAAAAAAAGACCAGAATATAACTCTTTTTGTCAGGATTCATTAATATATTCATTATGTTGGGGGAACACTGTCATGTCATGTTTCCAAAATATAATGTCTTTTGGATTGTTTTAAAATTGCTGTCCTGCAAAATTCATCAGCAGTACACTGAGAAAAGGAGAAAAAGTCCTGGTCTGTCTCTCATGCTGTCAGAATTGAAGTGAAGTACATAACACCCATCCAGGACTCCTACACTGACACAGTTTGGGGGTCTTGCTTTCCAAGCTTCATGAAACTAATTACAGTTGTTTGTGGACTAATGAACTTGTATTTTTGTGGTCTTGTGCTCAGCTGTGGGAAGGATGTCACTCAGTCACCTCCTGTGGGAGAACACTGCCAGACATTGATGAAAGACTCTTTAAAAGAACAGTCACATAGTTTGCGTCACTTAGAAGCTTATAATCCAAAGAATGAAAGAGGACCACATCTCAAAACACCAGGAAACACAAACAAAGGGAACCTGTAATGAGTATGTAAAAAGTCCTGGTCTATATGTTTCAGTTCTCTGGCATTTGAATCTATATAGGTAAATGATGTGTTGGAAAAATCCCAGAGTCACTATTGGCTTAGCCTGGAATAATGCCTGGTATATAGTAAGCATTCAATCATATTTGTGGGTTTTTTAAAATTTCTTAAAATTAAAAAAAATTAAATTTGTTTTAATTGAAGTATAGTTGATTTACAATATCATGTTAGTTTCAGTGTACAACATAACAATTCAGTTTTATATATATATAATATATATATATTATATATATATTATATACATATATATTCTTTTTCACATTCTTTTCCCTTACAGTTTATTACAAAATATAGAGTATAGTTCCCTATGCTATTATACAGTAGGTCCTTGCTGGTTATCTATTTTATATATAGTAGTGTATATATGTTAATCCCAACCTACTAATTTATCCCTCCCTCCAGCCCCCTCTCCCCTTTGGTAACCATAAGTTTGTTTTCTATGTCTGTGAATCTCTTTTTGTTTTGGAAATAAGTTCATTCGTATCTTTTTTTTTTTTTTTTACATTCCACATATAAGTGATACCATAGGACACTTATCTTTCTCTGTCTGGCTTACTTCACTTAGTGTGATCATCTTCAGATCCATCAGTCATATTTGCTGAATGAAATAATGACATGAAAAGGATTACTACAAAGTGCCGTACAATTTGTAACCTTTGAAAATGTAATGTTAGGAGTGGAGGTTGTGACTATCACAGTGCTTGGTACAGATTTGCTGTTTTAATAAAATTAAATTCGGGAAGGATTTCCTGTGTAGCTACCATCGTGCCTGCATGGAATCCAAAGAAGGAATCCAAGTCAGCCACGTTCTTAGTGGGTTTGGGGGGCTTCTTGTAGCGCCTCTCATCAAAATATTTTCTCCAAATATGTCTGGAGAATTGGGACATGGGAACCACATGTCTGCAATTCCCCCAAATCAAACGCTTCTGGGGAGATGCTAGGCCAGTGACGAGGGAGTGGAGCAAGGTTTTCGTTCTTGTTCACTCACTGCCCAGGGGGCAGCCTCTGTCTGAGACCTACATCCAGTTAGGATACCGATCACACTTAATTATGGTTTGTTTTCATCCTTGTGCTCCTTAGCCATCACAGAAAAGCCAGCCCTGCTCCCTCGTCCATGACTACCTCATCCCTTTTAGGAACTTGTCTTCGGTTCAGTTTCCTAGAAGCAGAGTTGGAGACAGGGATCTCGGTGCCCCTGAGTTACAGGGAATTGTGCTCTAAGAACACCCATGAGGGAGTCAGGGTAGGGACATGGCAGGGCTGCTAGGACCATGCTGAAACCTGATGAATGGGCCACAGCAGTGTTTCCGAGAGAGGGATATGCTGCCCCCTCAACGCACAGCAGCCTCCAAGGCCATGTTTCTCTCCTGGTGTCAGGAAGTTCAAAGTACAGTAGTTGGTCCTTTACTTTGGAGGAAATGTTCTCCCTTGCCACAGACTACCGGACTCCTAAAAACTTGATTGATGTGCTGGCCCCTGTATCTTCGAAGAGTTCTTCCCTTACCTTCGGGAGCACATGATTCTGACCAAGACCTTCAAAGTACTTGTCATTCTTTGCTCACCCAAGTGGATTAACACAGTTTCATCAATGTCCTGGACCAGTGTGATCTTCTGCAAATGTTCAGATGGCCTAAGTCCTTTCAGACTTTACTGTGACAGAGAGCAGAAGAATTAACCCAGCCCTGGGACGAGGCTTCCATGAGTAATGGTCATTCCCTGTGGCGTTAGCTGCTTCAGATCCTCTGTTTTGATCGGGGTGGAGGATGCATCCGCCAACTCAGTAGCCACAAACCACACACCAGGGTCCGTGTCCACCTGCTCTAGAAAGTATTACCACATCAGGCACATTGAAGCTGGTGGGTGAGGTTTGTGGTGGAGCTGTATCTCTCACCATGATCCATCTGGGTTTTTCTAGGGGCCAGGCTAGTGAATTGAGTGGGGTATGATGAGGACCACCAGCCCTGCATCTGTTAAGCCTTTGGAAGCGGCACTAACCTCTGCCGTGCCTTCTAGGATACAGTCGTGCTCATAATGTCCTGTCTTACCTGGGATGGGAGGGGACGGTTTCATGGACTGCTGCTTTGACTTTCCTATTACAATAGTTCTTACTCCATAAGTCAAGGAACCAACGTGAGGGTTCTGCTAAGACTGTCTATTCTGATCGTGTATTTAGGAATTAAGGAAATAATCACTGAGGTCCATGGACTTGATGGCTACACCATGACTTGAACGTGGTCTAGGACTCCATCAGTTACCTGGGTCCCGTGTGCGCCTATTCTAGCAGGGGTGCCTGATAGTGCTTAGTACCAGGCCACTGGGTGCCAGTGTCTGCCACGGCCCTGGATCCAACATCCCTCAGGAGGTCTGGGTATTCCCCTTTCTACAATACACAGTTAGCCAAGTCAAGACCGTAAGTTTCTTTGCTGAAGGACTAGAGGAATCACTATACATATGTGTGTCATGGTGTTTCAGAGTCTTGGGGACCCAGTTTCTTCTTCAGTAAATGGGTTTTGTGTCTGAGGACTGATCTCAGTCTGGAAGCTGGACAAGGCATCCTGGCTTTCCACTGGGGTGACTCACCTCAGTCTTTGGCTTGCCCACTCCTGGTTTCTTTTGGTTGTATGTCAAGCAGTGCCCTGTTGGGTGCCCATATGTCTTGTCTCCAGGAACACTGTGTTCTCTTCTGTAGGTCTTGCAGCTCACCCAGCATACTGTCCTCAGAGTCTGGCTGATGGCTGAGTGCTGCCACATGGCCTTGGGCATCCTGGGATCCTCTTATTCCCATGGATACTGGAAAGTCCTGTTTTGTGACAGCATCTCCTGCTATCAGCTGGGGCTTACAGAGGAGAGCCTCTGCTGAGCTTCTTGGTGACAGCGGTGTAACCCCTGTCACCTTAGTAAAAGGTCCTCCTGAGGACCATAGTCAGCTGGTGGGTCTTCCAGTCTCCCAGCTTGCCCACTTCTCCAGCTTTGTGTCCCTTCCTCCGTGGGCTGCTGTGGCAATTCTGAGGTCCCTTCTTCATTTCTTGTGGGCTCTCGCTTTTTCCAGGCTTCTCTGGGCCGGATCCCAAACCCTTGCAGGGAATGAAATCTTTGTCATGGAGAGTGCCATATCAACAGTCTCCCCGTCATCCAGCTTCACACTCTGCTCTTCCCCTCGACCCGCACCCTTGGGATCCACTCCCAGGTGTATTCTACTGTTCCTGCCGTGAAACCTTAACCAGTTCCTGCCGGTCCTTTGGTTTTTAATCTCTGTCCTCCCTCTGCAGGCCTAGGACTTTCTGGTTGGCTCCTGCTGAGATCTGACCCTAGTTATTAGTGTGGTCACTACCAGCGGAGGTGGGGCAGACCTGAGGAGGACAAGTGTGGTCCTCTAAGGCACCCGCTTCATTTGGGAGAGGTGGCGGGGTGGTTCTGTTCACCAACAAAGCAGGGATAATCACTTCTGCAGCCCGCAGCGTTTAGGGAAATATGAGAACATCTACCCAGATATCTTCATACTGAGTGTCGAGATCCCACCCCTTCCCCCTCAGGGCTTTGCCTGTGATGTAGGAGACTTACCAGAGCTGAGAGTCTTCCTTCTCTGAAAGGACATGCCTCTACTCTTAGATTAGATCCTGAGCCTAGTTGAAGGGGATGAAGGGTTCCTTATGTGCTGCCATGGAGACCTCTGGCTCTCATACTTAGCTTCGATTGATGCTTCGCTGCCCCAGTCTGTCCTTTTCTCTTCAAAGCATCAAAGCATCAGCAGTAGCCACCCAGTTTCGTGGTCCCCCAAATCCCTGTATCCCTTCAGATCTCACAAAGCCAGAGACAACGCATGAGCCAGTGTGTCCTTCCCCCCACGCGTCCTTTCCCAGTTCAGCACACGTGCTGTAGAATTCCAGGGACCATCGCTACTCCTCCTGCCCCATCATCGCCAGGGGCTGGTGGATGATTCACCTCCAGAATCCATCCTTAGGGTCTGCTTCCCAGCACTACTTCTGGGACCACCTGCTTTACATCAGGCTCCCCAGAAGCAGAGCTGAGATAGAGACTCAGGTGCTTGGGATTTATTGAGGGTGTAATCTTCAGGAAAAAGCCATTAGGGAAGCAGCGCAAGAAAAGGGAAGCAGCTGAGCAAGGGTGTGGCCTGGGTGAGGTCTAGTCATGCCTGATCCACAAAGAGCCTCAAGGACATAAATTGCCGCCAGCGTTCTCCTGTCCAGAGGTAACGAGCTTTAGGACAACCACATTGACCTTCTTCTAAAATGTTCTCTCCATTTCCTTGCCTTAACTAAGGCTCTTAACTGTGCACATACCAACTATTTCTTGTGTTTCCCACCCAAACCTCAAACTTCATCCTAGTCTGAGGCTGTGTCTGCCTGCTACCCCTCCTTGCCAGGCTCAGCTACCAACTTCTCAGATGCTCTCATGACCACCCCATCAAGCTCCATTCATCAAAGACCATCAGGCAGGCTCCCCGTCTTTGCTACCTCGACTCCTGCCACAATTACTGTAGGTTTTACCAACAGCTAACAACTAAACCTCCAATTCTTGGGCCTTCTTAACTCCCGATACCTTTACAATTCCACTTCAGCTATCTGCTCCATGAATAGGTCCTGGATTCTGCCTTCAGCCAGATCCACTTTATACCCTAAAGTGTCACATCTCGTTCTGACCAGTCTGCTTTCTCTGCCCAGCTCTCATCTCTGACTCCTGCTAATCCTCTTCTTCAACACACAAAGACCTCCCTCCAATTGCTAGGGCCATCTGGTTTCTTCCACTGTGTCAGGACCCTTCTTATCTCCATTCCCTCCATGACCCAGGACCCCTTGGCTGAAAGGTGAGTCCCTAGACCAGCAGCATTAACAACGCCTGGGAACTTTGGAAATGTTTAGTCTCCGGCCCCGTCCCAGACCCCCTGAATCAGAATCTGCATTTTAACAAGATACCCAGGTGATCTATATGCACAGTAAATCTAAGCAGCACTTCTGTAAGCTGCTCTACCTGCAGGTTCCCTAACTGTTGTCCTTCTGCCAGATCCACCCAGCAGAACTCCGGTCCTACGAGGACACTGCAGTGTGGATACTCCCAGTTACGAGCCATGGCTGATCTGTGCCTCCAGTCACGGTGGAGCGGTCAGGCTGTTGTTTATCAACCCTTTTATTTGTTTTTGTCATCTGCAGTTTCTCTCAACAGCTTTTCCACATGCTTACCATTTCCTTCAAGCCCTGATTCAAACCCCGACTCCTCTTTATAAATTAAACTAGTTTTGTTTAATATGTATTAGAGTAAAATATTTGCTCATGTTTTTAATCTCTTTGAATGTAATTGTTATATTTTGTTAATACAAATTTTTTCCAAGAAAGAAAGAGAACTGTGGAACAATTAGGAATTAGAAAGAAAAAAAAAGTGAACAGATGGAACAAAACCCACCTGTTTGCTTGTGTTACCGTTGCAGATATCTGTTCTATTACTGTACTTCTCTGTGAGTTTGATGTTTTATATTTTCAAAGGAAATTTAAAGATCATGCTGGTGCAAAGAGAATTTAAAAGTTTCCCTTGATAATATGTACACTGGCCAGCCCACGTGTCTCTCATTATAACCTTTGCCTAATCTGAAAAACTGCAAACCAAGAATTTAAATTTGAAATGACCTTGGGTCTGAATAAAAGAAAAATCTCCTGAGAGGAATGCATTCTCAACCCAGGCCTCAAAGAATTCTTGCAGACAGAGTTCCAAAAAGAGGAGCACACAATTTTTTAAAAAATCACGAAACATGCACACAAAAAGTCCCACGTTAGAGCCAGCAGAAAACAACAAACAAGAGAACCACATACAGAAGATTTCATTATTAAAATTATCATAAACAGTGTTCAAAACAAAAGCATGCATAGAGGGAAGTCCAAGAAGGAGGGGATATAGGTATACATATAGCTGATTCACTTCATTGTACAGGAGAAACTAACACAACATTGTAAAGCAACTTTACTCCAATTAAAAAAAAAAGTCTGCTTAAAAAAAAAGTGTGCGTAATATGTGGGACTTTTAAATTTTTATTTTGTTTTGGAGTATAGTTGATTAACAATGTTGTGTTAGTTTCAGGTGCACAGCAGAGTGATTTAGTTATAGATATACACGTATCTGTTCTTTTTCAAATTCCTTTCCCATTTAGGTTATTACAGAGTATAGAGCAGAGTTCTCTGTACTATACAGTAGGTCCTTGTTGGTTATCTGTTTTAAATATAGCAGTGTGTACATGTCAATCGCCAACTCCCAATCTATCCCCTCCCACCCTTCCCCACTGGTAACCGTAAGTTCATTCTCTAAGTCTGTGAGTCTGTTTCTGTTTTGTAAATAAGTTCATTTTTATCATTTTTTTTTTTAGATTTCACATATAAGCAATATCATATGATATTTGTCTTTCTCTGTCTGACTTACTTCACTTAGTATGATAATCTCCAGGTCTATCCCTAATGCTTCAAATGGCATTATTTCATTCTTTTTAATGGCTGAGTAATATTCCATTGTATATATGGAATCACATATATCACATCTTCTTTATCCATTCATCTGTTGATGGACATTTAGGTTGCTTCCAGGTCTTGGCTATTGTAAACAGCGCTGCAATGAACATTGGGGTGCATGTATCCTTTCAAACCATGTTTTTCTCCAGTTATATGCCCAGGAGTGGGATTGCTGGATCATATGTTAACTCTGTTTTTAGTTTCTTAAGGAACCTCCATACTGTTCTCCATAGTGGCTGTACCAACTTACATTCCCACCAACAGTGTAGGAGGATTCCCTTTTCTCCATACCCTCTCCAGCATTTATTGTTTGTAGACTTTTTGATGATGGCCATTCTGGTGCTGGGAAAACTGGACAGCTACATGTAACACAGTGAAATTAGAACATTCTTTAACACCATACACAAAACTCAACTCAAAATAGATCAAAGACCTAAATGTAAGGCCAGACACTATGAAACTCTTAGAGGAAAATATAAGCAGAACACTCTTTGACATAAATCACAGCAGTATCTTTTTGGATCCACCTCCTAGAATAATGGAAATAAAAACAAAAATAAACAAATGGGACCTAATCAAACTCAAAGGCTTTTGCACAGCAAAGGAAACCATAAACAAAATGAAAAGATAACCCACAGAATGGGAGAAAGTATTTGCAAACAATGAGACCAACAAGGGATTAATCTCCAAAATTTACAAATAGCTCATGCAGCACAATATCAAAAAAACAAACAACCCAATCAAAAGATGAGCAGAAGACCTAAATAGATATTTTTCCAAAGAAGACATACAGATGGCCAAGAGGCACATGAAAGGATGCTCAACTTCACTAATTATTAGAGAAATGCAAATCAAAACTACAATGTGATATCACCTCACACCAGTCAGAATGGCCATCCTCAAAAGGTCTACGAGCAATATGTGGTTTTAGAAGAGAGTCAATCCAAAGTATGACTCAAAGACTGTAAAAAAAAAATCACCAAAGAATCAAGTAGAAATTCTCGAACTTGAAAAATAATTAATTGAAATTTAAAACTTTATGGTTCAGCTACAGAAGAGATAATTCATGAAATTGAAGATTTGAAGAAATTACAGCGTGTAGCCCAGGAAGACAAAGACAAAGAAATGGAAAATAGCAAAGGTTAAGAGACATGAGGTGGTGGGGGTAAGAATGAAATAGGCCGACATATGTAATGAGACTTCCAGAAAGAAAGAAGAGAGAGAATTAGAAGAATCATCATTAAAAACTATCATGACCAAGACTTTTTTCAGAATTAATAAATGACACGAACCCTCAGACTTAAAAAGAACAATGAATCAAAATAAATAAAAAGAAATTCACACGCACATACTGTGTGGCATAATTGCAGAACACAAAAAACAAACAAAGATTTTTATAGCAATCATAGGGGCCAAAAAAAAAAAAAAAGAGTATCTACAAAAGGAGCAACACAAACTGGGGAGTAACTCCATAGCAACAAGAATGGAGACAAAACAGTGGAATAAAGTTCTGGGAAGAAATAACTGGCATTCCATGTTAATAAAACTTACTCCCGAAATGTGGAGAAAATAAGGACATTTTTAAACAAACAAGATTTACCGGGGGGTCGGAGTCAAGATGGCAGACTAGGAGGACATGGAATTCGTGTCTCCGCACAGCTAGGGCCCCTACCAGGCACTAGTGGGGCACCACGGACACCTAAGGTGACAGGAGGAACCCCCAGTGACCAGTTTGCAGGCTCTTGGTTCCCAGGCTGGACGTTGGGCCTGAGCTCCTGTGGTGGGAGCTCCAAGTCCAAACCGCTGGACGAACAGAGAACCTCAGACCTCAGGGAAGATTAATCGGAGTGAGGCCTCCCAGAGGTCCTCAGCTCAGGACCAAGACCTGGCTCTATCCAACTGCCTGCAAATGCCAGTGCTGGATGCCTCAGGCCAAACAACCAGTAAGACAGGAATACAGCCCCAGCCATCAAAGACAAACAAACAAACAAAAAAATATGTTACAGACGAGGGAGCAAGGTAAAACCTAGAAGACCAAATAAATGAAGACGAAATAGGCAACCTACCTGAAAAAGAATTCAGAGTAATGATAGTAAAGAAGATCCAAAATCTCAGAAACAGAATGGAGAAAATACAAGAAACATTTAACAAGGATCTAGAGGAACTAAAAGAGCAAACAAACAGTGATGAACAACACAATAACTGAAATTAAAAATACTCTAGAAGGAACCAATAGCAGAATAACTGAGGCAGAAGAACGGATAAGTGAGCTGGAAGATAAAATGGTGGAAATAAGTGCCAGGGAGCAGAATAAAGAAAAAAGAATGAAAAGAACCGAGGACAGACTCAGAGACTCTAGGACAACATTAAACACACCAGCATTCGAATTACAGGGGTCCCAGAAGAAGAAGAGAAAAAGAAAGGGTCTGAGAAAATATTTGAAGAGATTATAGACAAAAACTTCCCTAAGGTGGGAAAGGAAATAGTCAATCAAGTCCAGGAAGTGCAGAGAGTCCCATACAGGATAAACCCAAACAGAAACACTGAGACATATATTAATCAAACTATCAAAAATTAAATACAAAAAAAATATCAAAAATAGCAAGGTAAAAGCAACAAATAACATACAAGGGAATCCCCATAAGGTTAACAGCTGATGTTTCAGCAGAAACTCTGCAAGCCAGAAGGAAGTGGCAGGACATATTTAAACTGATGAAAGGGAAAAACCTACAAGCAAGATTACCCAGCAAGGATCTCATTCAGGTGCAACGAAGAAATTAAAACCTTAACTTCTCTAGGCAGGAAACACAAGAGAAGCAAAAGACCTACAAAAACAAACCCAAAACAATTAAGGAAATGATAATAGGAACATACGTATTGATAATTACCTTAAATGTAAATGGATTAAATGCTCCAAACAAAAGACATAGACTGGCTGAATGGATACAAAAACAAGGCCCATAAATATGCTGTCTACAAGAGACCCACTTCAGACCTAGGGACACATACAGATTGAAAGTGAGGGGATGGAAAAAGATATTCCATGCAAATGGAAACCAAAGAAAGCTGGAGTAGCAATTCTCATATCAGACAAAACAGACTTTAAAATAAAGACTATTACAGGAGACAAAGAAGGACACTACATAATGATCAAGGGATCGATCCAAGAAGAAGATATAACAAATGTAAATATTTTTGCACCCAACATAGGAGCACCTCAATATATAAGGCAAATGCTAACAGCCATAAAAGGGGAAATCAACAGTAACACAATCATAGGAGGGGACTTTAACACCCCACTTTCACCAATGGACAGATCAACCAAAATGAAAATAAATAAGGAAATACAAGCTTTAAATGATACATTAAACAAGATGGACTTAATTGATATTTATAGGACATTCCATCTAAAAACGACAGAATACACCTTCTTCTCAAGTGCACATGGAACATTCTCCAGGGTAGACCATATCTTGGGTCACAAATCAAGCCTTGGTAAATTTAAGAAAATTGAAATCATATCAAGAATCTTCTCCAACAACAACACTATGAGACTAGATATCAATTAGAGTAAAAACTGTAAAAAATACAAACATATGGAGGCTAAGCAATACACTACTAAATAACCAAGAGATCACTGAAGAAATCAAAGAGGAAATCAACAAATACCTAGAAACAATGACAATGAGAACACAACCACCCAAAACCTATGGATGCAGCAAAAGCAGTTCTAAGAGGGAAGTTTATAGCAATACAATCCTACCTCAAGAAACAAGAAAAATCTCAAATAAACAACCTAACCTTACACCTAAAGCAATTAGATAAAGAAGAAGAAACAAAACCCAAAGTTAGCAGAAAGAAAGAAATCATAAAGATCAGATCAGAAATAAATGAAACATAAAAGAAGGAAACAATTTATAAAGATTAATAAATCTAAAAGCTGGTCCTTTGAGAAGATAAACAAAATTGATAAAGCATTAGCCAGACTCATCAAGAAAAAAGGGAGAAGACTCAGATCACCAGAAATAGAAATGAAAAAGGAGAAGTAACAACTGACACTGCAGAAATACAAAGGATCATGAGAGATTACTGCAAGCAACTCTATGCCAGTAAAATAGACAACCTGGAAGAAATGTACAAATTCTTAGAAAAGCACCACCTTCTGAGACTGAACCAGGAAGAAATAGAAAATATAAACAGACCAATCACGAGCACTGAAATTGAAACTGTGATTAAAAATCTTCCAGCAGACAAAAGCCCAGCACCAGATGGCTTCACAGGCGAATTCTATCAAACATTTAGAGAAGAGCTAACACCTATCCTTCTCAAACTCTTCCAAAATATAGCAGAGGGAGGAACACTCCCAAGCTCATTCTACGAAGCCACCATCACCCTGATACCAAAACCAGACAACGATGTCACAAAAAAAGAAAACTACAGGCCAATATCTCTGATGAACGTAGATGCAAAAATCATCAACAAAATACAAGCAAACAGAATCCAGCAGCACATTAAAAGGATCATACAGCACGATCAAGTGGGCTTTATCCCAGGAATGCAAGGATTCTTCAATATCTGCAAATCAATCAATGTGATACACCATATTAACAAACTGAAGGAGAAAAACCATATGATAATCTCAGTAGATGCAGAAAAAGCTTTTGACAAAATTCAACACCCATTTATGATAAAATCTCTCCAGAAAGTAGGCATAGAGAGGACCTACCTCAACATAATAAAGGTCGTATATGGTAAGCCCACAGCCAACATCATTCTCAGTGGTGAAAAACTGAAACCATTTCCTCCAAGATCAGGAACAAGACAAGGTTGCCCACTCTCACTACTATTATTCAACATAGTTTTGGAAGTTTTCGTCACAGCAATCAGAGAAGAAAAATAAATAAAAGGAATACAAATTGGAAAAGAAAAAGTAAAACTGTCACTGTTTGCAGATGACATGATACTATACATAGAGAATCCTAAAGATGCTACCAGAAGACTACTAGAGCTAATCAGTGAATTTGGTAGAGTAGTAGGATACAAAATTAATGCACAGAAGTCTCTTGCATTCCTATACACTAATGATGAAAAATCTGAAAGAGAAATTAAGGAAATACTCCCATTTACCATTGCAACAAAAAGAATAAAATACCTAGGAATAAACCTCCCTAAGGAGAAAAAAGACCTGTATGCATAAAACTATAAGACACTGAAGAAATACAAACAGATGGAGAGATATACCATGTTCTTGGATTGGAAGAATCAACATTGTGAAAATGACTATACTACCCAAAGCAATCTACAGATTCAGTGCAATCCCAATCAAAGAACCAATGGCATTTTTCACAGAACTAGAGCAAAGAATTTCACAATTTGTATGGAAACACAAAAGACCCCGAATAGCCAAAGCAATCTTGAGAAAGAAAAATGGAGCTGGAGGAATCAGGCTCCCTGACTTCAGACTATGCTACAAATCTACAGTAATCAAGACAGTATGGTACTGGCACAAAAACAGAAATATAGATCAATGGAACAGGATAGAAAGCCCAGAGATAAACCTATGCATATATGGTCACCTTATCTTTGATAAAAGAGGCAAGAGTATATACAGTGGAGAAAACACAGCCTCTTCAATAAGTGGTGCTGGGAAAACTGGACAGCTCCCTGTAAAAGAATGAAATTAGACAGCCCTCAGAATGGGAGAAAATATTTGCAAACCAAGCAACTGACATAGGTTTAATCTCCAAAATATACAAGCAGCTCATGCAGCTCAGTATCAAAAAAACCAACAACCCAATCCAAAAATGGGCAGAAGACCTAAATAGACATTTCTCCAAAGAAGATATACAGACTGCCATCAAACACATGAAAGGATGCTCAACATCAGTAATCATTAGAGAAATGCAAATCAAAACTACAATAAGGTATCATCTCACACCGGTCAGAATGGCCATCATTAAAAAATCTACAAAGAGTAAATGCTGGAGAGGGTGTGGAGAAAAGGGCACCCTCTTGCACTGTTGGTGGGAATGTAAATTGATACAGCCACTGTGGAGAACAGGATGGAGGTTCCTTAAAAAACTAAAAATAGAACTACCGTACGACCAGCAATCCCACTGCTGGGCATATACCCAGAGAAAACCATAATTCAAAAAGAGTCATATACCACAGTGTTCATTGCAGCTCTGTTTACAATAGCCAGGACATGGAAGCAACCTGAGTGTCCATTGACAGATGAATGGATAAAGAAGATGTGGCACATATATACAACGGAATATCACTCAGCCATAAAAAGAAATGAAATTGAGTTATTTGTAGTGAGGTGGATGGACCTAGAGTCTGTCATACAGAGGGAAGTAAGTCAGAAAGAGAAAAACAAATACCGTATGCTAACACATATATATGGAATCTAAAAAAAAAAAATGGTTCTGATGAACCTAGGGGCAGGACAGGAATAAAGACGCAGATGTGGAGAATGGACTTGAGGACACGGGGAGAGGGAAGGGTAAGCTGGGAAGAAGTGAGAGAGTGGCATGGACATATACACACTACCAAATGTATAATAGCTAGCTAGTGGGAAGCAGCAGCATAGCACAGGGAGATCAGCTCGGTGCTTTGTGACCCCCTGGAGGTGTGGGATAGGCAGGTTGGAAGGGAGATACAAGAGGGAGGGGATATGGGGATATACGTATGCATATAGCTGATTCACTTTGTTGTATAGCAGAGACTAACACACATTGTAAAGGAATTATACTCCAGTAAAAATGTTAAAAAAAAAAAAAAAAAGATTTACCCGCCTACAGACTCTCATTAAAGGAACTTACAAATAACAAAAATGAGAAAAAATAATCTCAGAAAGAAGGTCTGATTTGGAAGAAGAGATGTTATGTCTGGAAATGGATGTGTTATAAGCAGTCAGCACTTAATGAGGAATGAAGGAAGAACCCCAGTGAAACAGTGGGCGGCAATAAAGAAGAAATAAGGATACAGACTGCCTTGGAAGAGCTTATGAATTGATTGAGACCTTAAGAACATCTCCGAGTGGCACAGAAATGATGAAATGATAAAGACCCAAGGTTCTGCAAAAGAGGAGATTGTGTGATGTTATTACTGCGGCATATGTTTAATAAACTGAAAAGACCTAATATCTAATCAGAGAAGATAGTAATCTCTCCTGGAATCTCTGAAATCTGGCCTTTTTTCTTCCATGGACTGAACAGAGGGTCGTAGGATGGCCCTTTGTCAACAATGGCCAGAGTTAATGCTGAAACGTCATCATTAGTTATTCATTCCTACGAGTTAAACAAACCCTCTCCCTAGGATATAGTATGCATCGCAGTTCAGAGGTGCACCTGGTGCTT
Source organism: Aethalodelphis obliquidens (assembly GCF_003676395.1). Taxonomy (NCBI): domain Eukaryota; kingdom Metazoa; phylum Chordata; class Mammalia; order Artiodactyla; family Delphinidae; genus Aethalodelphis; species Aethalodelphis obliquidens. The sequence continues at coordinate 27,976,463 of NW_020837960.1, read as the reverse complement.
TAGCAGAGTGGGCCTGGGTATCATTTTTAAAATTTCAAATCTTATGCTCTTTGCTATTACTCAGAAGAGATGGGACAAGCCCACATTCCACATCTCCTACTTATCTTCTTTCCCTTTCGTTGTTTGTCTTTTGCATGTTGATTTATGATAAATTATGTATTAGAGACGTTAGCATTTTATCTATCATAAGCGTTGCAAAAATGTTCTTTGATCTGTAGATTTCTTTTTACTTGGTTATGCTGTCTTTTAACATATATAAGATTGCTTTGCTCTGTAGTCAAGTCTATGACTATTCCCTTTATGTCTTATGGGTTTGATTTCATACTTAGGAAGACCTTCCATCCCCAAGATGATAATGATACTCATATATATTTGCCACCAATACCGTGATAGTTTTAATTTCAATGTTTAGATCTTAAATCCGTATGAAATTTGCTTTGGTATGTGGTTTGAGGTAGTGGGTTCACCTTTTTGTTTTTCCACATAAGTAGTCTATTGTCTTAACACCACTGATGGATACTCCATTACTTCCCATGGATTTGAAATGCCACCTTCCAAAGGGTAGTTCCAAAAGGTACCAAGTTCCAAATACCAAGTTCCAAAAGGTACATTGTTCTGTTTCTGCCTCCTTTTGTTCCATTGATCAACTTACCTGGGCCAGACCAAACTGTTTTAATTACTGTAGTTTAGTTGACAGAGATAGAGATATCAAGCATTTCCTCATCATTATTTAAAAATAAATTTCATGGCTATTCTCAGGCATTTTTCTCTTTCAGTTGAATTATTAAAACAACTTGTCAATTTTAATAAAAAATGGCTCATTGGGATTTACATTTTAATTGCCCCGGATTTGGAGATTAATTTGAAAAGAATTGACATCTTTACAATATAGGATCATTTAATCAAGAGCAAAAAATGGTATTACCTCATTTATTCAGGAATTAAGTTGTGTGTGTGTGTGCATGCGTGTGCACACACGCACATGTGTCTGTGTCGATATCCATACGTTTTTCGTATTGGTACTGTACATTTCTGAATATGAAATGTGTGCATGGGTTTGTTCCTCCTTTCAACTTTCTGCCCACAACCACCTATATAAGAATCACCAATGATACGCGAGTGCCTTTTGATTATGTCACTGTGCTGGGTACCCAAACCCCAGCACCTTGGCCCCGACAAATTTGACCATCAACAGACAAGAACTCTGCCCAGTGGCATGTTTTGTCCTGGAGAGCGTCTGCTTGAACCAGTCAGAGCCTCTCTCTTAGGGATTTTGTTTTGAGATACAGCAATAGAATCCGCAGGGGTAGTGGAGTCAAGAAGCTGAAAAAGAGAAAGCAGTGAGCAAAAGCCAAGAGGCAGTATGAGTAAGCATAAAGCACGTGATAAAGAAAAGCATTTAGAGGTAATAGTGGGCATCAGCTGCAGTAAAGCAAATACAAAATATAGGAAAAGCTGAATCATGCGTATGGCAGAGTTGCAAGTGTGGGAAGCAGGGAACACCTGTTACTGAAGGATGAGACGATCACTGGGGCAGCCTCTTGAATAGTCGTATTATCGAGCCACCCAGAGCTGTTTTGTCTCCTGTGTATTCCAGTCTTCTATGAAGTTGGTCTGTGATACTGTTTTTCACTTCTCTGTATTTCTTTCCAATAAATGCCCATAAACTTAAAGCTCAGCTTTGGGAGGGAGGGCAGGGAGTTAGATGCATGTCCTCAAGCTACCATCTTAAATGAAAAACCTATTTCTCCTTCTTAGCAGGAAACCTTCTTCGTCATGAAGAATAAGACTAATAAGCACGATCTCCCTCACTTTCTCCCACCCCTGCTCTCCTGCAAACATACCTCTCTATTACTCCTCCCTTGTTTCTCACCAGTCTCAGGATGAGTAGCCCCTTCGTCTGATTCAAGTTCAGTGTCTTCTCCCCCCACCTCTTGACCCCATGCACACAGGCTTGTGCTCTTGATTATAATCCCTGGCCTCTACTCTGGGGGCTTTGCTCGTCAACCACCCTCCCTACTTATTTCTTTAGTTCCTCCTTCCTTCCTGACCCCTCTCACCCTATAAACATGCTCTTCTCCCTAAGGTACAGCTCCTGTCACGCCCCCTCTCTATCTGTGGTCTAATCTTTCTGCTCCTTCACCCATCTTAATCAGCTTCCTGTGGGTGCTGCATTCATGGAGGGCATCCCCAATGATGTCCGAGTTGCCGGTGGTAAAGGGTATTTTTCAATCCCTATCTAGACTCTGTTTGCTGATCATTTCGGTTGTCCCTTAATTCTAGAAACTTCACTTCCTTAGCCTTTGATATCACACTCTTCTGATTTTCCTTGTTTTCTACCACTTCTTACCGTTTCTTTTCTCTCTTTCTTTTTAAACTGAGCTCCTCTTTTTTATCCCATCCCTGGATAATCCTGTCCTGGTTACTAGGTCACTACTAAGGGCTGCCCAGACTCTAGCCCTGAGCATCCCAATGTGTACATCCAGCTTCCTGCTTGTTTCCGCCCAGCTGCCAAGAACATCAATTCAGCAGATCTCAAACAGTGTTCCCGGGCTTCCTGTAATACCTTCTCCTACCCTTGTTCACTCTATTTCATTTTGGCACCACCGTCACCTAAACTAGGAAACTGGTAGTCTTCTCTGTTGGTGAATTCCACGTGTCACCTTGACTAGGCCATGGGGTGCCCAGGCATTTGTTCAAACGTTATCTTGGTGTATGTGTGAGGATGTTTATGGATGAGATTAACATTTGAAATGGTAGACTGAATACAGCAGATTGCCCTGTCCGCTAAGGGTGGGCCACATCCAATCAGTTGATCCAGAACAGACTTTTACTCAGAAAGGCTGAGTAAGAGAGCATTCTTTTGCCTAACTGCCTTCAAGCTGGCACATTGGCTTTTTCGTGCCTTCAGACTCGATCTGAAACATGGGCTATTCCTTGGTCTTGAGTAAGCCCGCTTTCCAACTGGACCTGCACCACTGGCTCAGGCCTTTGAACTCAGATTGGGAGCTACACCATCTGCTCTCCTGGGATCCAGCTTGCAGGCAGCTGACTGTGAGCCTTCTCAGCCTCCATGACTGCATCAACCAATTCCTCAAAATAAATCTCTTCTTATATTTAAAACATACGTATGTATACATATGCATATACACATGTATATACATTATACATAGCATACATTTTCTGTGTAACTGTGCAGATGCATGTATATAGGGTATGTAATTGGAGATATGTATATCTCTATTGGTTCTTTTTCTCTGGAGAACCTGGACTGATACACCCTCCTTGCCTTATTCTCTCCCGTGTTTTCTCATGAATATGTATACTTACATCTATATACCTTTCTTACATCTGTTTATCTTGTCTCTCCAGGACACTCCATCCACAGTCAGTCCATCTAGTACTTCACCTGTCTCAAGTCTTGATTGCTTGAGAAGGAGCTACCTGAAATACCACTCACCATGTCCCTTCCCTGTTAAGAACCTTCCAGCAGCCCTCCAGGGTCACAGGGTCAACAAAATAGAGCCAAGCTCCTTGATTTGCGTGTCTAGGCCATTACCTGTCCCCTGCCTGCCTCCCTGGCTTTATTTCTTTCCACAGAAATCCCATTTTAGCATTGTCCTTGGAGCCACCGGAGGCTTCCCTGGCTTACTTACCCCAGACGGAGACCACCGAACTGATAGATTCAATTCTGTGCTAATGCCTGAGTCAGCCCCGTGTCCTATCAGACTCCCTGAACCACCTCCAGACTTTAAACCTACATCATGGACAGAATGAGGAAGGGGAAGAGGTTGGGTAGAAAAAAGATGTGCTCCATTCTTTTTCCCTTGGGACTTGTCCTCATGACAAATCAGAATGTGTAAAGCAAATAGCTGCCCCGTCACCAAAAAGGAGATGTGCTCAAAGTTGTGCTTGTGGCTAAACTTCTGATAAACGCGAAATCTGGGTTTCCTTCTGCCTTCCTGAAATCTTTCTGCCCAGTCTCCTGGAATCCTTACTTAACTCCAAATAAGCGGTCACTGGAGATTCAGTAATAGCAAGTTTTGTTTTTTAAATGTTACATTGAGTTACTAAGCTTCAAGAAGCTTTTCTTGTTGTTCACTATTGCTATATTGATTGTGGAACTAAATTTTTTATCTTTTTAAAATACTGACCAGTAAATCTTCAATTGTTTTTCATATTTTCAGGAAAATAAAATAATCCAGCTTATAGTCAATGACGGAGGAAAAGTGCCTGGTTTTTTTGCCACTGAGGAGTAGTTTAATGTTCTTGGGGGAATTTGTGATTAATTTCATTTGAGTAATCAGCACTTATAATCATGTTAAATAGCATGGCTTAAGCATTTTGATTTGCTGCTTAAATAATCTTATCAGAATCCCGACAGATTTTTTTTCAGCTTTAAATCATATTGACAACCTGTTCTTGACTTTATTATCCAAATATGAGGGTGAGGGCTTTTAATATTTATTTATTTGGTTGGGCCAGGTCTTAGTTGCAGCAAGCAGGCTCCTTAGTTGCGGCTCCAGGGCCCTTAGTTGTGGCTCACTGGCTCCTTAGTTGCAGCCCGCAGGCTCCTTAGTTGTGGCGTGTGAACTCTTAGTTGCAGCATGTATGTGGGATCTAGTTCCCTGACCAGGGATCGAACCCGGGTCCCCTGCATTGGGAGCACGGAGTCTTATCCACTGTGCCACCAGGGAAGTCCTGAGGGTAAGGGTTTTTAGAAATTTTATAAGCAGCAAAAATTTTTAAATGAAAGTGTCCAGTTTAATACTGTTTCTTATTTATTGGAACAGAAACCCAAATTACATAGCACAGCCCACCCAAAAAAGTTAGCTTCTGAGGTTCTGTATTTTAATCCTGCAGAGTATAAGTGACTTATAAAACCTTTCAGAAAAGACTTGGCATATTTAGTAGTGAGAGAGCAGAATCGTCATCTCTGCAGGTTTGCCATGACACTGGAGAATGTCTTGCTACAGGTGAGGTTCTTACGCATGTGAAGTACTCCAAACATACAGAAAAGTATAAGGAATTATTTAATGACAGGTATGTGCTCGTTATCTAAGTTTTGTTTTTTGGTTTTTTTTTTTTGCGGTACGCGGGTCTCTCACTGTTGTGGCCTCTCCCATTGCGGAGCACAGGCTCCGGACGCACAGGCTCAGCGGCTGTGGCTCACGGGCCCAGCCGCTCCGCGGCATGTGGGATCTTCCCAGACCGGGGCACGAACCCGCGTCCCCTGCATCGGCAGGCGGACTCTCAACCACTGCGCCACCAGGGAAGCCCGTGTTAAGGTGTTTTATCATGTCAAGAAAGGGTCCTTCAATTCCTATTTTCTTGAGTGCTGTTAACAGGAATGGGTATTGAATTTTTGTCAAAGTCTTCTTTCAGCATCTATGGAGATAATTATATTTTTTCCCTTTGATCTATCAATATTGATTTCCTAATATTGAAATGACCTTAAATTATTGGAATAAATCTCAACTGGTCATGGTGTATTATTTTCTTTATATGCTATTGGATTCTGTTTGCTAGTATTTTTTTTCAGTCCTTTTGTATCAATATTCACGAGTGACGATGATCGGCAAGTTTTTTTCTACGTTCTTTGGAGTCTTCATCAGGTTTAGGTATCGAAATACTCAATTTATTAAAAGAATTAGGAAATTTTCCTTTATTTTTGCATCAGTATTTTGAGCCAGTTTTCTATTTGCTGCTGTAACACATCACCACAAACTTAGTGCTTTAAAATAAAAGATTTGTTATCTAACTGTTGTAAAAGTCAGAAGTCCAGAGTGGGTCCCCCTGAGCTAAGATTGAATGCAGGCTGCATTCATTTCTGGGGGTTCTAAAGGAAAATCCACTTTCTTGCCTCTACCGGCTTCTAGAGGCTGCCTCTAATCCTCAGTTCACGGTCTTCCACCTTCAGAGCCAGCAGTGGTTTTTCTCTTATCACGTTTCTCTGACATTGACTCTCCTACCTCCCTCTCCCACCTTTAGAAGTGCCTGTGATTACTTTGGGTCTTCTGGATAATCCAGGATAATCTCCCTATTCTAAGGTCAGCTGATCAGCAACCTTAATTCTGCCTGCAACTTTAATTCCTCCTTGCCGTGGAGCATAACATAGTCATAAGTTCTGGGGATTCTGACATAGACATCTTTCTGGCGAAGGGAGGCATTATTCTGCCTGCCACAATCTTCAGTGCTCTAGATCAATTTATAGAACACCGGAACAGTCAGATCTTTGAAGGTTTGATAGAAGACCACGGTGAAAATATCTGGGCCTGTTGTTTTTGTGTGTGTGGTAGTTCTTTAATCTGTGGAAATTTGCTCTGTTTAAACTTTTTCTGATGGGCTCAATTTTGGTTATGTATATTTCTTTAGAAAATTATCCATTTAATAAAGGATTTCAGATTTATTTGTATAGCGGCCTGTTACAACTTTTAATTCTTGTCATTTCTTATTTTGTTTGTACATTCTCTCTTTTTCCTTGCTCAAGTTAGCTAGTGGCTTGCAATTTTGTTAACTTCTTTCAATTAAATCTACTGGTTTCCTATTCTCTACTTCATTAATTTCTGCTTTTGCCTTTACTCTTTCATTCCCAGGGCTTGCTTTTGGATTACTTTGTTGTTGTTTTCCAGTTTTTTCAGCTAGGTATATGAGTCATTTATTTGCATCCTTTCATTTTTCACTTATGAAAGCATTTCCAGCTATGAGTTGTCCTCTCATAACTGCTTTAAATGTATCCCATGTGTTAGGGGTTTGGTGGTTTGTTTTTAGTGGTTTTTAAAACTTTAAAAAATTTCAATTTGTATTTTCTCTTTCACCCAAGAGTTGTTTAATGGGATTGTTTTTAGTTTTGGGGTTTTTTTTTTTTTGCGGTACATGGGCCTCTCACTGTTGTGGCCTCTTCCGTTGTGGAGCACAGGCTCCGGACGCGCAGGCTCAGTGGCCATGGCTAATGGGCCCAGCCGCTCTGCGGCATGTCGGATTTCCCGGACTGGGGCACAAACCCATGTCCCCTGCATTGGCAGGCGGACTCTCAACCACTGCGCCACCAGGGAAGCCCTGTTTTTAGTTTTGATTAATGATTTCTCTTTTCATTTCATTGGTTAATAATCTCTACTTTTATTGCGCTGTGATCAGAATATTGCTTGTAATATTTCTCATTCATGGAACTTACTGATGTTTCTTTATGATCAGTTTTTATGCGGGGTTCAAAGGCTCTTGACAAGGTATATTTGCTTAAATTATCAAAATATGAAGTTCAGTATATATCCAAAAGGCCTACCTAATTGATTCTGCTTTGTTTGTTTATCCACTTGATCTGTCTTGAACTGAGAGTGGTAAATCTGCTTCATAAAGTTGGTTACTTTGTTATTTGGAGCATAGATATTCATAAGTATTTTATTTTCATTGTAAATTTGGCTTTTAGCATTAAAAGGTGCCCTTCTTTGCTGTGTTTAACACTTTTAGGCTTGAATTCTTATTTGTTAGATACAAGATTGCTGCTTCTGCTTTCTTATTGTTTTCATTTTCCTGGAATACCTTTATCCATCCATTTATATTTTGCCTTGCTGAATCATTTTGTTTTATATATCACATGAATATAGCATATAGTTGGGTCTTACATTGTGAGCTGAATTGAGAATCTTTTTCTTATAATTGGTGAAATTAGCCCATTACACGCATTGATATGGCTGATATGTTTGGTCTCAATTCTATCATAATGTTTTATAATTACATCTATTATGTTCTATTGATGTGTTTCTTTTTCTAAAGCTGTATATTCTTTGCCCTTTAAGGTTAAAGAATAGTATTTAGGAACATTTTATTTTTATTTTAGTGGTTACCTTTACACTTACACCTTTTTCAGTGTTCCCAGTCCTGTTTTCTTATCTAACCTTTGACCATCTGGTTTGCCAGTTTTTAATTGTATCCTTTAACTCCTACCTATTGCCTTCACAGCAGCCAAGGAGCTTAACTTAACCTTCTTTATCCTCTTCCTATTTTCTAGTTTTCCTCTTCCTAGTTTTCTTTCTTACTAGTTTTTTAGTTGCATTATTTCTTTTTAGTTGTCACGACATACAGAATTTGTACATTAGTCTTCCATCCTCGTACTCACGTTTGGTTTTGTCTTAGAACTACAATTCTGTGCATAAATCCTTACGTCAGTCCTTTTGATGAAAATTTCCTAGTCATCTCTCAGTTGAATGACACACAAACTATTCCTTCAGAAAGACTCATAGGTACAAAATTCCCTACGTCCTTGTGTTTTAAACTTTCTCTATAGCCTTGATACTTGGGGAGCTTGACTTTTCAGAAAGTCCTTGTTTTTTATGTTCTTTCATTAAGTTGTTCTTTGTTCGTCTTTAAATACTGCTCCATTGTTGTCTTACTTTGAATATCTAACATTTCTGCCCTTGTAATTAGGTGATCTTTTTGCCTAGAGATCTTGATTTTTTTTCTAATCTCTAAATTCTAACAGACTTAGTAGAAGTTAAACATCTTAGCGTTGTTTAAATCTGGGCTACTTTTCCCAGGTACCCAGTGCGTTTTTTCAAAATGAAGATTCAATTCTCTGAAAAGCTTTCTTACAGTGTTTTTTTTAACATCTTTATTGGAGTATAATTGCTTTACAGTGGTGTGTTTGTTTCTGCTTTATAACAAAGTGAATCAGCTGTACGTATACATATATCTCCTCCCTCTTGTGTCTCCCTCCCACCCTCCCTATCCCACCCCTCTAGGTGGTCACAAAGCACCAAGCTGATCTCCCTGTTCTATGAGGCTGCTTCCCACTAGCTATCTATTTTACATTTGGTAGTGTATATATGTCCATGCCACTCTCTCATTTTGTCTCAGCTTACCCTTCCCCCTCCCTGTGTCCTCAAGTCCATTCTCTACATCTGCATCTTTATTCCAGTCCTACAGTATGTTTTTTAAGTATCATACCTGTTGCATTATTTTGTTTTTTCTCTTCAGGAGTCTAATAATATGAGTATTAATCCCTCTTTATCTGTTTTTCATTTCCCGTATTTTCTCCATGACCCTTTTTTAATTCTTTCTTTTTCTCATTTTTATTTTCTTGTTTGCTTTTCTGCCTTTTAAAGTGCCTTTTATTAAATTTTAATCTATCTTGCTTTGAGTACTTTGTAATTTAATCTTCATCTTTGAGATCACTGTCTTTTTCTTCCATTTCAAAATTCAATCAATAGCAGAGGTGTAAGAGGTGGTCAGATTCTTGGGCTATTTTTCAGGGAGAGCTGACAGGATTTGCTGCTGGACTGTATGTAGGATTAGAGTTCATTATATTATTTTCAAAGAATCGTGATCACCTTCACTGCAAGTGCAGACTTTTTGCAAACATCAGGTATAATCATTAGTTGTGAGGCACCTACCATTTCCTTCCCTGAAGTGGTCGCATATTTGAGAATCTGGGCGTATGATGTAGCATAGAAGCTATGGAGCCGTTGGTTGGAGGCCATGTGGCAATCTACAGTGAGCATTGCTGATAACGTTTAGCGACAGACCCACACAGATAAATGGCCAGGGTCTTCTCATCAGTGGAAAAAGAGAAAGAGGAAAATAGTAGGGCGGTTGGGAGAGTCAGCTTTCTCCCACGCTTAGGTAGTAAAGATAACAACGCACAGTGGCACCCTTAATGTCTTGTACTTCTTCAGAGCTGCAAATCGAAAGAAAGGTCCAGGCGGATGTCAGAGCGGTTTCTCTGTCTTTGCTTGATGATATCTATGCAGTTGGGCCTGAGGAGTAATGTTCTGCAGGGGTCGTAAACACCCCCCACCAAACATTAGAGCAACAGCTGTGTTGTTCCCTATTAGCAGGTCTCTATGTCTTGAAGTTCTTCAACTTTAACTAGGATGAGTCTGCGCAACGTTTAATGTATTTATTCAACATGTACCGGTACTTACTGTGTGCCTGGTGCTGTGCTGAGTGATAAGGATGCTGTCATGTCCTTAGAGGCTCTCTCGGAGCTGGTGACCTTATACAGGAAGGCAAACAGGTCAGAGAACTGTTTGATTGCCATGGTGAGAGGTGCTACAAAGGAAGAGTAGAGGTTTCTGGGAAAACCTTCACCTAACTGAGGTGCTGGGGACTAGTCTTAACAAAAGAAAGAAGCCATATGCCGAGCTCAGTGAGTTACCCATCATCCCCATTCCTGCAGTGATCCCGTCTGTTCTTGGAGACGCTACTGCTTCATCATGGTATAGTAAGAAGGGCTAGGGCACTGGGATAGACACCTAGGTTGGTCACAGACACCATTCCAGTGTCCAAGTCCTTTCGCCCTTTCTTTATAATGGCCAGTCAGTTGCACTGCTGATTGATATTCAGCTTGTGGTCCACAGTGACCACCCTTCTTATCTAATGTGTGTCAAATAGACAGATGCACTTTGCAGCTTTGCCAACTGTTGCCCATCTCTGTATCTGATTCTATCAGTTATCCAGTCTTGTCCAGCCTCTTTATCCAGCTAGTAAAGGTCATTTTGAATTTCACGGCTCTTACAAGAGTAGACAGCTCTTCTGAATATAATGCAGAAACTTAAGGAGGATACCTCTCCTGCAGTCATCCTAGTCACTGACTTAAAAGGAAAAAAAATAAAGGTACTGTCAAAGACTAACAGATTCAAAACAAAAAAGATTGTCATACCTAAATAGCAGCCTTCCTACTTGGGTATTACAGAAAAGTGACAGCTCTTTTGACAGGTATCTAAGAACAGAATAGTATATATGTCATTTGTTTCTTTTTTTTTAATACCCTTAATATTCTAGATCCTGGTTATTACATCAAAGGTGTTTCAGAGCATCTATTGTCTGTATGCAAATGATCGTAACCATCAATTACTTCCAGTTTCAAAATTTCTGTTTCATATTTTCCCTTTCCAGCCCGTTCCCACCTCATTAAAATCTCTAGATGGCTTGTGTCTGGTAAATGCTGTGCCTATTTTCCTGGCGTCCCCTTTGCTGAAATCCAGTGCAAGAGCTGCAGCCCATATTTTAGATGCATGGAGACAGGAGGGGCATGGACGGCGGAACCACAATAAACAGATGGTTGCCTTGACAGTCTGTAAGAGGCTCTCTCATGATCGTTTTTCATGGTTTTTCTTTTGAAATAAGTAGTGAGACAGACATACAGTTCTGATCTCGTTGACCTCCTGCACATGGCCCATGGCTGACAAACTGCACGAAACAACAAAACGCTTCTGCCAGGAAGCCACCATCACTGAGTTCCACTCCTGCGAGGTCCTTCCCGCGTCACTTGAGGCAGTGGTCACGGAGTCCCAAGGCAGACTGCTGGTGCCGTGGGTGTGAACTGAGGGAGGCACAGCAAGGGGGTGGGATATTTTGGGGAAGGCAGATGTAAACAATTACGATTACATGGAGCAGAATGTCATGAGCAAGAGCAAGTACACACAGTGACGTGAAATCAGAGAGAAGGAGAAAATTCACTCCAGTGGGAGGATCAGGCAGAAGAGGTGAAGCGGCACTGATGGGACAGCGCAGTCGGGTTTGAGCCGAGGGAGCCTTGCGTCTGACGGGTGATTGGGGCTGGGGGATAGGTCAGGAACTCCAAGTTCAAGGAAGACAGAGAAACAAGAATCATAAAACTGACTATTTTAACGTTGACTTATGCCCAAGGTTTCTACTGTGTCAGTTTAAGGTTATTCGTACATTGGTTTGTAAATGTACCTTAAAAAAAAAAAACAACAAACACTACAGTAGAGGCTCTTGCTCCAAATTCTGAAAATGTGGGGCAATTTCATAAGTATGTTTGAATTTCTTTTATATACTCACATCCCTCCTCCAGATTATAACACAGGCTTATAATTATGTAGGCCTTACAGATAAAAGCACAGTGGTAAACACACAGCTTCGGAGTCAGATCTGAGTTCAGGACCCCACTCCATCTTTTCCTCGCTTGATGTTTGCATGGCAGGATGTCCGATCTCTGAGCCTCATTTTCCTCATCTGCAAAATGAAGACGATAATAGGGCTGATTTCGCGATGCTCTGTGAGGGTTACATGAGCTGTTTGCATGCAAGCCCTAAGCACAGTGCCTGGCATCTACTAATGATCAGTTAATGTTCATCATTATTTATTGCTCTAAAACATCACGTGTTTATGAGGTTTTCTCTGAAGAGGTATCCCAGTAGACCTTCTCATAACTTTTCTGAATGTTTGTTCCTACTCCCATGCAAAAAAATATATACCAGGAATAAAACGCATCTCAGGCTTTTTTTAAATATTAGGAACTAAAATGTCCCAGATTTCATCAGGCTGCGAGGTCACAGCTTCCTTTGTGCTAAATTACAATAGTCTAATCCCCCATTCTATATGCCTTCAAGAAGTTCAGCCTTTTCTTCAGATATCCATGCATTTGGGGAACTCTTTAGAAAATTCCTCTGCCGGCCCTTGGCTTGGGCATGTTGTATAGGCCAGTTGATCTCCCCCAAATTGAGTTTCATTGAGCACTTTTTCTCATGTAAAGGCCCCAAGAGAAGGAGCTGGTACTGTCTCATTCCATCCTAAGGCCCCATCCTGATTTCTTCATGACATCTTCCAAGGACGTTTTGTCTGAGGAAAGGACTACTTCCTTCAAAGGAAATCTCAGTCCAAACAGGTGGCCCTCAAAAGACAACGAACAACACGGGATTTGTGATGTGTAACTCCCATCCCCAACTAGAAGGAACCAGGGCACCTGGAGGGGAGGGGTGGCTGGTCCCAGATCTGTAGCAGGAAACATCCCAGGTGAGCCTAAGATACCGTGTTGTGTCAGAAAGCAAGAAAGGGAGACGAATGAGTTGTGTCAACAGGACACAGGGGCTATTAAGAAGGTGCTCCCATTGGTCAGAGATGAGATAAACTGAGCATCTAAAAAGGGTAATAAATGCAATCGACTAAAACACATTGTGTATATTAACATAAAAACATGAATTTATAATGATGTTTGGAAGAAGTGAGAGAAAGCAAATAACCTCATTGGGTACCATTACAACCCCAAGTCTTTATTCAGAAAATTGGCACTTAAAGGGAGAGGAGTGAGCATTTATCCCATCTTTCCTGTACAGCCTGTATTGCTGGGAATTGAAATCGCCCTAGTTGATGAAGAAAACTTCTTTTCTTATATAAAAATTCTAGCCAAGAAATGCAAAAGGATGACAGAGTCAAAACATTATGTTGTAACTCCTAATGAAATAATCGATTCAGGTAATAAGCATTAATGAAAGCATTAGATGAGCTGATGATGGGGAACTTTATAATGGAAGAGATGAAGCCATCACATCTGATTCACTGTAGTGTCACTGACGATGGAACCCTCAGTCATTGTGTGCTTCCCATTGGGTTGCAGGGTCATGTCCACAGTATCACATCCGAGGTATTGTTGCCCAGGTACATTCAGCCTCGAATCTCATCCAGCCGCAAGAACTGAATTTTATTTACAGGGTTGTAGGAACAAGGGAAATGACACTACAAGGAAGCAAAAAGGCAAGTCCAGAATGTGGGACATTCTATAAGCCAAACAACCCAGTTTCTGAACAAATCACTGGCGGCAGGGAGATAGGAAGGGGAGGGTGGCCCCTACTGGTTGATAAAAGAGGCCTAGGAGACTTAACACCTAATGTAATATGTGAACCTAGTTTGGGTCAAGAAAACCAACTGTAAAATAATTTTGTTTCAGAGAAGCCAGGGAAATGTTATTACAGACTAAGTGTTAGATGCCAAGGATATATTGTCAATTTTGTTCCGGGTTTTAACGGCATTGTGATTATGTGAAAATGCTCAGAATTTTCAGCAATGCATACTAAAATATGTAGGGCTTGACTTTAAAATACTTTAACAAAAAAAAAAAAAAGAAAGAAAAGGGACAAGTGAAAATAAAGTTTCAAATCTTGATAACTGCTGAATCTGGGTGATGGACATATGAAAAAAAAAAGTTTAAATAAAAAAGGGATAGATGTAACATATGCGCCAAAATCTTGGTAACTGTTGAAACTGGGTATATGAAGGTCCTTCATATTTATCCCTCTGTTTTTGAGTACATTTGAAGTTTTTTCACTGACAAAATAAAGACGGTGTAACTCTAGGACACTGGTACATTTCTCAAAATCTGGGTTGTTTGCTCTGAGATCTCACCATGTGTGCGATTTGAGCACAGCCAGTCCCGGGCCCCTTGGCGTCCTCTGTGCACAGGAAGAGAAGCTGAATCCATCTTTCTTTGGGCAGCCTCGCCTCTCACCCTCTCTCCTGTGGGCAGCAGCGGGAGCAAGCATGCTCAGACCTCGCACAAGAACAAGCAGTCATTTTCTAGGACGCTGCAATCTAAATCCTAATTTAGAAGGAAAGGGTGTCCTCAGGTGCAGAAAAGCAATTCTGCCCGAAGAAAGCCTTCTGCACACGGCGCTGGCCAGCTCCTTAGAGCCCCCCTGCCCTGCTGCTCCACCCACAAGAGAGGCTTCGCTCTGTCTTCACTTGATCAGAAACTTACTGTGCAAGGACTGCCTACGCCCAGGGGAATGCATGCCACCACTTCTTTATTTTTATCTATCGTAAAATGCACATGACATAACATTTACCACTTCAGCCACTTAAGTGTACAGTTCAGTACCATTCAGTGCAGTCACATTATGAGGCTCCAACCTCTAGAGCTCTTTCCATCTTGCAAAACTGAAGCTCTGTCCCCAGTAAGTATCTCCCCATTCCCGCCTTTCCCACAGCCCCTGGCAACCACCGTTCTACTATCTGTGTCTAGGAATTCGACGACTCTAGGGACCTCACGTAAGTAGGATCATACCGTATTTGTCTTTTTGTGACTGGCTTATTTCACGTAGCGTAAGGTCTTCCAGGTTCATCCGTTGTAGCATGTGACAGGATTTCCTTCCTTTTTAAGGCAGAATAATATTGCGTTGTATGGATGGGTACATTTTGTTTATCCATTCATCCGTCGATGGACACTTGGGTTGCTTCCCAAGTGTCTTGGTTTGCGATCAGTGCTGCTATGAACATGGGTGTACCAAGGCATCGCTTCTTGCAATATCAAGTTTTTCTCCCATGGTGTCAAAAGCCTCCAGCAACAGCTCTCAGCCCAGGTTGAAGCTCAAGGTCCTGTCAGCTCTTCTCTCTCTGAGAGGTCTGCCTCAGCTCACTGCCAGAGAGGGCAAGCCTGTGTGAGAGGGAGGCACCTGTGTACCTCCTGACATCAAAGAGCCCAGGCGGTGGTCACTGCCTTCCCCTGATACACTTTGTCTGAAAACAATAAAAGTAATACATTCTGGCAAGATGGTAAACAGTGGAAATTCACTCCCTCACCCCTATTTTCCATTCCCCAAGGATCAGCTGCTGTTGGATGAACGGTGGGATTTTTTCCAACAGATTTATTGTAGACATATACAAACGCATATGTGTGTATAGTTCTGCTTCATTTTTCATAAAAGTTTCCATACACTGGAAAGGTGCTAGATATCGAGGGTGTTCCCATTTTTATGCTGTTACAAATGATGCTAAACTGAATATGCTTATGCATACACTCTCGTATATATGTGTTACTGTAGGATAGAAGTCGCTCTGTTGGGTCAAAGTGCATGTACATTTAAAATTTTAATAGAAACAGCCTAAAGAATTATACCAGTTTACCTGTTAGTGCTAAAGAAAGATTTGAGTTTATTCTTTCAAGTTTAGGACATTCTGGTCTGTTGTTACTTAATCACCAAATATCCTTGACCTCTCTACAAGCAAATCTAAGTTGCCTGTGCTACTTAATTAAAATCGTCTTGGAAAAATCTCAAGTTAGTAAGATTATCTAATTTTAACTATTGTCTGCTTCCAGTCTTAGGTAAATTTAACGGGCAAAAATGTAATTGTATACTTCTGCAGACAGTAAATTTCAGGATTTCTCCCCTGAGATATCAGGAAGTATAAAGTTAATTTCATAAATATTTGCATCTCTCTCAGGATTACACAAACATATTTTTAAATACTACGTTTCTTTTGAAATTAAAAAAAAAAAACCTTCGCTCCCACCCCTGTCCCTTTTTGATTTTGAACTTTTTGAAAAATTACAAATCGTCCAGAAAGATCCAGTCCGCTAAGACTTTTATGCTGATATGCCCACAAGATATAGCTGCCCACACCCCAATTTTAATTACTTAAGCCACTTGAATGGTTTGGTCTGTCAAATAAGACAAGCGATTTCACGATTGTATTTCAAATATAAAGATTTCCTCCAATGGGGCAAAACTGTTCGTGGCACACAAATTTGAAAAGGAGCAATGGGTGGTCCCCTCCGCGCCGCCCCCCTCCGCCCAGGCAACGATGCCCTGAGAGGCGGGTTACATGGAGGAAAGGCCGTGTATTATGCATCACGTTTATAAGCGTCTTTACTTCTCGGGAAAATAGAAAGCCAGTATTTGAGCACAGCCACGTCTCTCGCAGTCATCTCCGTGGTCCTCAGCCCAAGCATCCCTGGAAGACCAGCCCTTTTGTGTTTCCTGCGTCCTCTCCAGGCGTGGCTGCGTCGCGCTGGGGCGCGACCGCGCGAGGGGGAGGGCTGGGAGCGGCGCGCCGGCTGTCCCCTCCGGGAGGTGGCATTGGTAAATGCTCGATTGTTACGCGACGATTGATTTGCCTCACTCTGAGGATTCCAGTGGCAAAGTGACCCTCCCTCCAACTGTCCCCTCCCTTCCTGGCTCCCGCCCTGCCTCTCCCCGCAGCGGGAACCCAACGCGGCCGCCCCGCGTTCCTCCTCCTCCTCTCCTTCCTCTGGTTCCCGGATTCCAGAAGTTATTAGGAGAAATAAGGTAGCCGAGGGGACCACATGGAAGTTGTGACAGCTCCCAGCGGCGCGCCCCTCTCGCTGGAGCCATCACCTCGCCTTAGCGATTACCCGCCGACACACTGAATGAAGGAGGTCCCCTTGCCAGCCAGCCTGCCGAGATGGGCCACTGCTGCTGCAAGCCTTATAACTGCCTTCAGTGCCTGGACAAGACGGTACTTTGCCTTCCCTGTCTCTCTCTCCCTCCCCTCCTCCTTCCAAAGGGCAGAGAGAAGGCCAGAGCCAGCGCCTCTGTCCCTGTCCCCGGCATGCCTGTGCACTTGTCTTGTGGGTGAGCATTAGGCCGCCCTGACTGGCTCCCGGTGCCGAATGGGAGCGGTGTTGGCAGAAACACCAGGGTCTCCCATACTCTGCAGTGCCTTACATAATTGCCTTCCTGCAGTCTCAGATGTAACTGTTGCATTCTCCTGAAACAGGAGGGCTCTGCTCCAACATCTTGAAATTCAAACTGCCAAGAAATCCTTGGAATATTCTTACTGCATTTTAATGTACCTGCGAAATCTAAGACGGTCCAGTGGGGAATTTAGATTAGCTAGACGTGTTTCCCTTGGCCAACTGGTAACTTTGAAAGTTTGCCACTCTTTTTGACAAACAGCACCCATCCTTGTAATTTCTGTTCTTAAGGTCAGAGAAGCAAGCACCGGCCCAGTTATTCTCTCTGTACGTGTTTGCCTCACGTAGGGGTGAAGAACATAGAGGTGAAAACTTAAGAAGCTGGAGAGCCTGAGGGTGTGTTCCAGTTTTCACTGGAGGGAAAATTCACAGCCAGGGAATGGAGAACAGAGTGTGAGCAAGCATTGTATGACAATTCTGACACAAAGCCTCTTTGCTTTTGACATTTGCCTGTGAGCTTGCAGAGGGATTAAGATATGCTTTGAATTTCACTATTAGAAATGTGCTGGCATTTCTAGTAGTGATATAAAATAAAATATATCACTCTTGTCTCTGTGGTATATTTTATTATCACACACATTTGGATTTCTCCAAATGCATGAAATGGAGTTTAACGAGAGGTTGAAGTTGCCTCCTTTCTACTCATGGGCGTCAGCTGTATGGCTTGAGGTATAGTATGTGACCAGGTGAAGGGAAGTGAATGGCTTAATATAAAACACATTACGAGGAGGTCACTTGGGAACATCTTAGTTATCAGTTGTGTTTATGAACCTTGACCTAAAGGAGGGTTACGTACCACCTAGGAAAGTTAAACTGATGCCTTACAAGTCCCCTGGTCCTTCTCTTCCAGTAGAAATAACTATCTCAGTGGGATTGGCTTTTGCTACCATGACTAAGAACTGAGATATTTATGTACACATTTATGTGCTTTTGACAAGTAGAAATATGCAACATTTGTACTCAGTTACCTGCAGATCCAACATGGAAGTGATTAAGCCCTTTTTCAAGAGAAATGGTCACCAAAAGGTGTTGAAGGAAGCCTTGTAACAGTAATTATTATAAAAGGGAAGGATTTGCTACAAGTACAACAATATTATAATGTTCGTATTTCTAAGCTCTGGTACAAAAGTTTTCGAAATAGTAGCTGATTAAAGGTCTTTTTAGAGAAAATATATTTTGAAGTGAATCCATCCTCCTCTTTTGTTTCAAATCAAGTTGTTGAAAACTATTATCCCTGTGTCAATCTTTAAGTTGGAGATTTTAGGAAGATAATTAAATGTTATTTCATCGCAGTGTGATGTTTAAGTGACTTGCAAATGTTTTAGCTTTGAAACTTCAAACTTAAGGCAAATTATTCTTTCCTGATGAAAACTTAAAAGCTTACACAGCATTTATAAACTTTCTCATTAAGTTTACACCCTCATTTCTTGATGTTTCTTTGCTATATTTTAGAATGGTATTCCCATTGGTGGTTTTATAGACGTATGTTCATAGGTGCTCATTTTAGGAATTAAGGGCTTTTCCTTTTTTCATTAAAAAATTTGTTGTTTTATTTAGTTACCCACCTTTCAGCGTAACTTCGCAGGCAGTATGCCAAAATCATTTGTTTATTCAATAGTTACCTATTGGGCCAGGCATGGTCTACTAGGACTATTATGGGATTCCATTCCAAACTCTGGAAATCAGTTTACTCTTTAAGTCCCACAATAAAATCCTTCAGTTTGCTGATCAGCTCTGACAATCCCAGCGTCAACCTGGTTTGAAAGAGACCTGATAATAATGGTCGATAAAGTTGTTTCTGATTACTTTAGCCCATTTTAATAAACCATAAAAAAAGAAAAGAAACATTCCCTTTGAACTCTGTATAGATACAAAATAGAAAACTTTATTTTGTGAAGTAAAAATGTCTTTAACAGTTTGATCGTAGTGGAGCTAAAGATGTTTTGAAAAGAGTGGGGAGACAATTGTAGATAAGTCATCAGTTCAGAGATTCGCCAAGAAATGTTAGTCTTTTTTTTTTTTTTTTTTTTTTGCGGTACGCAGGCCTCTCACTGCCGCGGCCTCTCCCGTCGCAGAGCACAGGCTCCGGACGCGCAGGCCCAGCGGCCATGGCTCACGGGCCCAGCAGCTCCGCGGCACGTGGGGTCTTCCCGGACCAGGGCATGAACCCATGTCCTCTGCATCGGCAGGTGGACTCTCAACCACTGCACCACCAGGGAAGCCCCAAGAAATGTTAGTCTTAAGATGCTTCTTTAACATGAATTTATTGGGGGGGGGCGGAAAGTAAGGAATCTCACCTAGAGTATAAAATGCATAAAAAGTTGTTAAGTGAACAAATAGTTTTTAAAAGCTGATCATGCCTAGGCATTTTAACGTTAAAAACACCTGTAAAAACATCGACGGTATTTCTTACTCGTTTGCTCTATGCCCAGTTATTATGGGGACCAGCAAAGAATTCTTAGAAGGCACAGCCTGTCCTATGGAGTTTACCAGTTATTTGTTTGGTTGTATTTCCACTTTTCCAGAGAAATTGCAAGTGAGGTAGGCAACAGTAACACATACAGGGCAATTCAAGCATTAGTACAAGACTGGAGTATCATTAAGTGAAAGTCATGTGGTACTGATCCTGCCTGTTTCTGGCATCCAGTGAAAGGAGAAGTCAGTGCTGGAATCAAAGGCGAGGTTTCTTGGAAGGAGTGGATCCTGACTTGCACGTTGAGGAATGGGGTAGAGTTTTGAGAAGGACTGTACCTCTAAGCAAAGAGTGCAGGGGTGAAGATGTTTTAGCCCACTTTGGTGAAAGATGAGAGTCAACATGGGGACACAGAAGCACATAAGGAGTGTGGGGAAATGTTTTCTAGGCTGAAAACCAGACCCAGTTTTTTTAACTTGAGTTAAGAAGTAGGGATCCATCGTGGGATTTGAGGGGCGGTCTGTAGAAAGACTCGTTCTCTACAGTTATTTGGAAGGGACAAGTATGACCCAGGAAGGCCCCTGGGACACCCAGATGGATCCCCAAGAGTCCATTCACCAGCGGACTCAGTGTGGTCCAGGCCCAAGCCAGCAGCTCTGCACATGCAGACACTTCCCAGAGTTGGTCACTCTTAGGAACGTTGAGGTACTAAGAGAAATCAAGTAGATGTACAATTAGAACGCCAACTTGTTTTTTAACAATGAGTAATACACCTGACAAGCAAGCGAATGATTACAAGCCCGATAAACATGGGGTTTCTTTTTAGAGTCAAAGTCTAGCCTCATAAGAAGCTTTGATGAGGATGGAATGTTATTTAGGCATCCAGTGACCTCATGTCCCATCCCCACTTCAGCCTGAAATCACGTGGGAGGCTGTGCGATTGTTACTCACCCTGGTGACTGCCTCTTCCAGTCTCCCTTTGCTTTGCTTCCATTTCTATGACCCGCTCTTGTCTTACTGCTTTAGGTCCGGTCCTTTCCCTTTAGGGGTTACTTTGCATATCTCTACCCTAACCTTTTCTGTGTTGCTTATCATCTCAGAGGCTAATCTTACTTACCTTTTCTCTAAATTCTTGGTAGGGGTGTGAGTTGGGCGAAGGTACCTCACTGCTTCTCCCAGGTATGCACGGGTGATGGGACAGTAATAAATTTGGGAAGGTCACTCAAAGACGATAGAATCCAGAAAGGTCAAGAGACTTCTTCAGTGAGACATAAGTGGATTAAAAATCATGGTTCTGGCTAATTTTCCTTTCTTTTGCTTGCTCTGGGATCCAGAGTTTTCCAGCCTTACTTCTTTCGATTCACATTTCTTCTCCTTGGGCCCCACAAGTCGCTGTCCTTCCTAAATGTTCCTAGGTAATCCAGGTTTGTTCTGATGCCCCCCTATTAACTACCACCTCTTAGGTAAGCTAGATGTTTTGCGGTCGTCAACACCCAAGCATGCACAAAGGCAAAGGCTGGAATGATGCATCTTAAAATTTAGTCTGGTTTCTCTTGAAACCAGATATGGCTTTGCTCATTTTCCACGCGACTAGACACTGACACGTATTTAAGAATATTAAATGTGAATGATGCTTTCCCTTTGACCAGTCTATATTAGATTTCATTTCCGAGTAGAAAAGCAGACATAAAATACAGTGGGCTGTGTTAATTATATGTGAAAGAAATAATACTTATTAAGTCAAAGCATGGCATCAGTGCTGCCTTAAAGCCATAATAACTGAAATGAGTAAAAGGTCAGTTCACCTCCCAAAGGAATTTTCCACAGAGCTATATTATGAATCTGGCCAATCTTCACAATAATACTAATATTGAAAATGAATGCAGTATTCACAAAGGGTGAAAAGAGAGCAACACTGAAGACTTAGGTGTTCTGTTGATGTCACCTGGTGGCTGGTTCATTTTGAAATACAAAAGGAAATGTTTCCCTATTAAGACAAGTTCTACCGTGTAGAATTAAACCCTCAGCTGTGAACTCAAGAGTGAGAAGCAATATTGTTTCTGGGAAGAATGAAAAAAATCCCTTAACCTCTTTGTAATTTCATGTGTAGGTATATGACTTAGGATTTCAACAGTTCATAATAAAAAGGATCTGGATGTTTCCTCAAATACCAGAATTCTGTAGATATTTTAATTTTTCACTCCTCGTTAGGGTTCTTTTGTTTAGCCTGGGAAAAAGTGGCCCAGCTCACATGATTGAATTTTCCTGATCTGCACCGATTTCAGGGCAGGCTAAAAAGATAGGAAAGATTAGTTGGGAGACTTTAAGCTTACAAATATATATATATTTTTAATGTACATACATATGTCCCTCTTTTAAAAAATACATCAGGGCTTCCCTGGTGGCGCAGTGGTCGAGAGTCCGCCTGCGGATGCAGGGGATATGGGTTCGTGCCCTGGTCTGGGAAGATCCCACATGCCACGGAGCGGCTGGGTCTGTGAACCATGGCCACTGAGCCTGCGCGTCCAGAGCCTGCGCTCCGCAACGGGAGAGGCCACAACAGTGAGAGGCCCCGCGTACCGCAAAAAAAAAAAAAAAAAAAAATCAGATGGGGAAGAGGGAGCTGATAAAAACACTCAGAACTACAGTGAATTTTATGAAGTTGTCATCAGTACGCTTGTCGCTGATCAAGCATTCTTTCAGGGACAGTCAGAGACCAGAAGCAGACACTTGGCAAGAAAAGGCAAAGGGCCCCTCTGATGGGGGTGACAGAGGTTCCCAGAAATAGCCCCAGGTGCTGTCTTGTGTCGATGGCCCTTCTGGCCTTTGCCTGGGCTGCTCCCTTCCTGGGCCCCCTGCTTACGCATCCTCCCGTCTCAGGAAATCTCCAAGCCAGCCCTGCCTGGTTGAGTTGTATCACATTGTTTTGTAATTGCTTATTTATTTACTGACTCTCTGGGAGACTCCTAAACTTCTTGAAGGCAGAAGTATCCTGCCTGGCCTGTCTGCCTGCCACATAGTAGACACTAAGTAAATACGTGTAGTGTTGGATACATTCCTGTTTCTGGATCATTTGGGGTGAAAGCACCTCAGATTCACGCAGCGTTTTATGTGTTGATTATCATTCAAAACAGATCTGTTCAATTTTAATCAAAACCAGGCTGTCCTGTCGATTTCTAATTGGGGGAGGGGCTTAGGTGGCTGATGCCTAAGTAGGGTCACGTGGATGATGATAACACAGATGGGCGTTTTCACTTCCCACCACCACCAGTCACACAGGCAGCAGCAGCCCCAGAACAGACAGCCCCCCGTTGACCAAGCGTGTTAGGATGACAGAGTGTGGCAGGCTTGCTTGGGGCTTGGCCACACATCCAGTTGCTCGAAGTTAATGGGCTGATGAGCGGGTTGTACCCTTTGCCAGGCTTCTGTAGCCAGGAAAGATCAAAGGCAGCGTTTCTCCAGAGTTTGCAGCGCCATATCTAAGAAGAAATGTGGGCTTCACCGTAGCAGACCTGGTAGGACAAGAGGTGGAGGGGAGACTCGGATGTTCCGTGGGGAGAGCACATCTGGGATTCCGTCTGTGAGCGCAGCGGACCACACCAGAGACACTAGAGGACTCGGACTGCAAAGGAGAGGTGCGTGACAACATAAAAGAGGCGGCTAAGAAACACAGCTGCTGGTGAGGGGCCGAGATGAATGTTCTCCAAGTGTCCGTTTCTAGTTAAGCCCGTCCTAGAGTAAACAGTAATTTTAGAGAAACGGGCGTCTTCGACTTGACAGTTTCTGGACTGTATCACTAGGGGAGTTGGGATGCCTAATGCTGAGTTCTATTTTTAGCCCATCGGGCTGAACGCAGGGGCTCATGTGCTTGGCACCAGCGAGGAATTTTCCACTCATTCCCCATGTAGGGAAGCACTGATCTGACACTGAGGCCTCGAGGAGGCCCTGCTTGTATTTCAGCCCTCCCACTGCATCAGGACTCTGGACCTGGCTTAGGGTGGGGGTGGGGGGGGATGGTGCATGAGAGCCCTCGGAAGGGAGCCTTTGGGGCAGCCTCACTCCAGACATTGAGCAGAACCTCAGGGCCCGGCAGGAAGGCTGCTGGGCTCCGTTGAGCCACAGTGGCTGGAAAGGTGACTCTCTGAGGCAGGGAGTGGAGAGTGGAAATTCCCTTTAGGTCCCTTTCTTGCCTAAGGAGCAGTGTCCCTGAAGTCTCAGTTGTTGACTCATTCCGTTGCAGGGCAGCATCGCATCATTCTGCTTTGGTTTGCAGGAAACAAAACGTACGTAATTGATGCAGAGAATTCACAGATTAGAAGAGTTGATATCATTTCAAAATCAAGCACTTAAGGAAGGAGGGCTGCAGCCAGACTGCTCCGGCTGGCCTCCGTGAGCAGAGCCGTGCCAGCGCCTGCAGGAGGAGCACGTTGGGAGGCCATCGGGAAGGGCTTGAGAAAGCTGACTGAGGAAAAGCGAAGTAGCTGCCCTATCCGATGTTACCGCCACACAGAGGCTAGAATGGAAATGAAGTGCAACTGACAAATCCACACCAAGGACAAACACCGCGAGGGCCTGGGGTGGGTGGGGTGTGAATGCAGCCAGGCAACACTTCCATTGGAGCAGTCATCGGGGGTGGCGCTGCCTCTCCTCCAGTTAGACGGGGAGAGCTTCGTGGTAATGAGAGCTCGGATCCAAGCTGAGGATGGGTGCAATTGGGATCTCGGTGTTGGGTCTAGGTAAGCACGGGACAGAGGGGAGCTTCTCCTTGTGTTAGTGTTTGATAAAGAGGGTGGAGCCTGGGTGAAAACTCCTGCTTGGCCACTTCCTGGCTGGTTGTGCAGGTTACTTGGCCAGTTACCTAACCACAGAACCCCAGTCCCGTCCTCCAGAATGGGAAATAAAACCCAGGACCTGCTTGCCAGTATTTGGGGGAGTAAGTGAGCAAAAGGGCTTACCCAGCACTGTGCCTTGGCATCTAGGAAGTGTTTGGTCAAGGTTGGTGTTAATACTGACGTAGTGATCAGCAGACCTTACCCTAGCTCCTTTTCCTTGACATTTTAGCCACCAGGTTTGTTGCTTGTCTTTGTCTATTTGATGACTCTGAGATCAGTTGGTTTTGTCATCTGTGCCTGCAGAAGGTTGGAGGTGAAGGGGGCCTGGGTCTTCATGGATCGTCTTCCTCTCTGCCTCTCAAAAGGGAGAAGGTGCAGGGTCTCTCACCTCCCTGGTTTCCCTCCTATTTCCCCTGCATCTCTTCTCCCTTCCCATCCTCTTCCCTTTCCTCTCTTGCGTCTTCTCTTTCATTCTCTCACTTACGTTTCTCCTAAAGCCAAGATGGGCGGGCAGGCCTGGCCACAGATACCAGCGGTGGCTCTTCATCTAAGTGACTCGAGTCTGAAGATCTTCATGAGCATCATTACTGTCTCCAGCTGAGGCCTGTCCTCCTCGCTGGACCTTCAAGCCACTCCGTCCCCAAATGCCTGATTCTTCCGTGGCTGGAAAGCGGGGTGTGATGGGTTGTGACGCAGGATCCCTCTGCACGGGTAACATCCACCCAGGGCTTCGTCCCAGGGCTTCTGCAGGCGCTGAGGGAAACGTTGGCTTTGGGTGAAAGATTAGAGTCAGTTTGTTGTTTTTTGTTACATTCTAGTCGATCCCTGCCTAACCTCGTCTAAGTCTTTGCAACTCTCAGCGGCCCAAGAGTGAATCCTTGGTGATGCTATTTCTGGACCAATGAGGACAATATTTCAATTCTCTGGCTGTGCTTTGGAAATTGAGGATAGGAGCATTCAGAATTATTCTTTTATTTATTTATTTTTAATTTTATTTATTTATTTATTTTTGCTGTGTTGGGTCTTCGTTTCTGTGCGAGGGCTTTCTCTAGTTGTGGCGAGCGGGGGCCACTCTTCATCGCGGTGCATGGGCCTCTCACTATCGCGACCTCTCGTTGCGGAGCACAGGCTCCAGACGCGCAGGCTCAGTAATTGTGGCTCATGGGCCTAGTTGCTCCGTGGCATGTGGGATCTTCCCAGACCAGGGCTCGAACCCGTGTCCCCTGCATTGGCAGGCAGATTCTCAACCACTGTGCCACCAGGGAAGCCCCAGAATTATTCTTGATAGTAGAAACAAGTTAGTTTTTTCACTAGTTTGAGATTATTTCAGGGTAAATACTGAAATTTACCCTCTCAGGAATACCAAGTTTTCTTAATTTGTAGTAACAAGTCAGCCGGCTCTATTATGCTGCTGTTAGACCAAGCACCTATGCCTGTGATCAGTCTGACTAGACACTTTGCCTGTTCTGAGTTCTCTAGTCTTTGAACTTAGAGTAGAATCAAGACAGAGTCAGGAAGGTGCTTTAAGAAAAAAAAAAAGCAGAGAACAAGACATATGCCAACTCTAAACACATTCAGGCACTCAACGTGGAAAAGCACCTGTCATCTATAGGATGTCATCCAGTGGCAAACAAAATCAGAGGAAACAACAGAGTTGTAGTAACAGCTAACACTTGTATAGAGCTTGTAAGTGCCAGGCACCGTTCTAACTGCTTCACGTACGTTAATTTAATTAACCCTCAGGACAACCCTGTGCCGCAGGCGTGGCATCGAGGCAGTGTCACGTAGTGATTAGGAGAATGTACACTTTCAGGGTGATTTCCAGCCTTCAAATTCAGGGAAGGCGAGGATGCTATGGGCTGGGGTGAGGAGGGAGCTCCATGAGTGGGATGGGGGTCCACTGTCCCTCAAGTAGTGTATGGTTGCTACATTGGTCTTAGGAGAAGCACGACTTAATCATTGTTAATGCCTGTGACTAAAATAGCTCGCAGCGTATTATGCAAGTAGAGTTTTACCTAGGCATGACATTCTAACATTGCTCAGCAAATGCCCTTTGGATAACCTGCGACCCTGCCATCAAGCCAAAGTAGGACACGTGTCACCGGGGTCTAAACGCAGCAGACACAGAGACAAGATCGTGACAGCTGTCTGTTCCCATTCGGCACAGGTTGTCCAGAGGTGCTGACGTCGAAGTCAAAGCAAGTTTAAGAAAGAAAGAGCATTCACGAGGCCCTGAGGATGTCTGTGCTAGATATTTGGTACCCATTTTGGCCAAAATTCCCTCTTTGGAAATGTTTGCTTTGGGAGTACATTCTACATGATGAAGGAGCCTTTCCTTGAGGGCCTGTACTTTTGGCATCTGTCACTTGAAGAGAATTTATGTACCACATCTTTCCTAGTTATTTTTAGTAGTAATAAAAATCACAACAAATGTAAATATTGGTGCTGACTCATACCTTCAACTCATCTATTTTATGTCATAGTTTGTATTTGATTTGAAAACAACTGAGCAATCACTTAGTGACAAATGGCGTTCTTCACAGTAAGTAACACTTCGAGTGTGAGTTTTCTTCGTCTTCCTTCTACCGATGCAGAGAATGGAACAAAAAACCTTGGAAACTTAAGTTTTGGTGTTGGTCTTATTACAAAGAGAAATGTTTCATGTTAGGTTTTCTGCCCATTATTCATTAGGTAGGTAACAGTGCATGTATGGACAAAAGGGTAAGTTTAAGGGGACAGCTGGGAAAATAAGCATCTGTCCCTCAGAGAAATATGGTATTTTCATGGTCAAAAATCTCGTAATAGTGACAATAATTAAAAATATATAATAATATATAACAGCAGATTAATGTGTAGGACATAGACATGCAAAGAATTACTGTAGGTTGAGGTATACAGAGTGCAGTACAGGTATACAGAGTGCAGAAATAATACATGGGTATTATTAATATTATTATACGGCAAGCTTTGCGATTTGAATGTGATACAAATGAGTGAGTCAGACATGGCTTTGTACGTTTTTTATATGCTTATATAATGAGAAAATTATCTCCTTAAGGGCTCAACTTGTAAATATTTGCTTAATATGATTCATCAATTGAACATGTGAAAGTGCTTACTTAGCCTAAAACGAGGGGACTCTCGGTATCCATTTTGTTTTTTCAGAATGAAAGTGCCCTTGTGAAAGAAAAAGAGCTGTCAATCGAACTTGCAAACATCAGGGATGAAGTTGGTAAGTAGGGCATTGACAATGAGGAACGTAAAAAGTGTTTTTCTGCTATCTGTGAATGTATAACAAAAGCAGTTATGTCTCAGGTAATGACCAGAGCACACCTGCCTGGACAAAAGGAAGTATCATCCCCAGCACAGTGGTGGGTTCTTGTAGCCTTGCAGGGAGCTATGATTTCTATGTCATGTCTCCGTTGTTATACGGGCAGCTTCCTAACAGTTCACGGTGGAACTAATCAGGCTTGAGTCTGCTCCTCCCAGATGGCAGCACATCTCTCTGTCTGCCTTGTGTGGGGTGACAAGCACCCCTCCGTGTCACGCCCCACCCCTGGACAGGCACAGCTCCAGCAGAAGCAGCTCAGCTTTGGTGGGTAACTGAGGTGCTCCCTGTAACTTGCTTCCTGCCACTGTACACCCTGCCGTGAAATACTCTGTGATCTAGAACACGGATCTGGATGGCTTAGAAAATGCTAGGGTTCATGTTGAAACTCCTTCTCTTTGATACGATGGTGTAGTTCTGGCTGACCCGCAGGACACCTTGCCAATGACAGGAAGATCCCCAGAGCCTGGGATGTGGTAACCAGCGCCCCTCCCTCTGTGCTTTCCCGAAGCTTCTGAGTGCGGCAGGAACCACACGGGGATCACGCTGGGATTTTGTGTTTAAGCCTTACTTGATTTCTGCATTAGTGCTAAGAACAGAACAAGAATTCACCTGCCAAATGAAAAAGCCATGGGGGGAGGGGAAGGCAGCACCACGGCCTGGGCCCTTCAGCCCAGCATTCGGCCCCAGAGGACACTTTAGCAGCGAGTTCCTGAACCACTGGAGAGGCTGCATTTGTGAGAGGGAAAGACGGGAATATCAGGATCGTCTGTTAACCGTAAAGTCATAAACTCCAGTGTCTTGACCTGCAGGGTATTCCCTTGAAGGGAAAGGGGTATTGAGCTTACAAACCAGACTTCCCAGTGATCCTGTAGAGAGATGATGAGTCCTGTCTTCTTACCCCCCAGCCTTATTTGGACCTCTTATAAGCTGAGTCTGGGGGGCGGGGTCACTGGAGGGGAGGGGCCAGGGGTGCGGTTCTGACGGGGAGATGGAATTTCTAAAGATTGTAAATTTGACATAGAAGAAAACAAAGAAGCTGCGAAAAGTCAGAATCCTTTAGGGGCACTTCTACAGATCCCAGAACAGGGCTGGCCTGTCCCCCACATTCAAAAATCGCTGCTTAAAATTCTTCACGACCACTAAAATGCTGCCCTAAATTCTACCGATACCTGCTCGTAAGTACCCGTCAGCTTTCTGCACCCTTGATGTGAAGAAATTCAATCAAAGGTCTTCAGCCTCCAGCCAGAATCAGCTTTGCTGGTGGTTCCCAGCCCTGGTGCGTGTTCGAATCACCTGGAATGCTTTTTAGAACATCGATTCCCGGGACCTTCCCGAGGGCAACAGAATCAAAATCTTTGAGGGTGAGGCTGAGGCATTGCTTCATTCCCCAGGTGTTCCTTAGGTGCAGTTTGAGAGTCACTGAATTGCGTTGAAGGAAGAGGGGTTTTGATTTGGATCGGGAACGAGGCCGGGGAGTGGGAGGCTCCCGCAGGCCAGGGCTCCGGGCAGCAGGAGGGGCCCAGGCAGAGGAGCCAGGCGGGTGAGGGAGGGTGCCGAAAGGAGACAGATTCCACCTGCTTTGATCTCACCCTTAGGGTTGGCCTGGCTCCCGGGAAAGGGGAGGGAGGTCCCCCTCCCTTCTCATCCTCCTTCCCTCGCCTTTGCCGGTCAGGCTGGGTGTCCATCCTCTGAGTCCGCTCTCATCTGGATTAGATGAGCTTCCGGGAACTAAACACAAAAAGTAACCCCCTGATGTGTTCGCTGACACACTTCACATTTACAGTACATTTCCATCTGTGACTTCTCTGGGGGAGCTACCACAGAATCTTCTAGAAGGCGTGTAGTTAGAATCCCTCTCAGAGATTTTGAGATGTGTCATCCCACACTGATGGAATCTCTGACCATAGTAGTTTTTAAGTAGGAAATTTCTGGCAATTGACTTACAAGTAAACTTTGAGGACATCTCCAAATAAGTGGTGTTTTCTTTTTTTTTTTAATTAATTTATTTTTATTTATTTTTGGCTGCGTCGGGTCTCTGTTGCTGCGCATGGACTCTCTCTAGTTGCGGCCAGCAAGGGCTACCCTTCGTTGTGGTGTGCAGCCTTCTCATTGTGGTGGCTTCTCTTGTTGCGGAGCACGGGCTCTAGGCATGTGGGCCTCAGTAGTTGTGGCTCATGGGCTCAGTAGTTGTGGCTCACGGGCTCTAAAGCGCAGGCTCAGTAGTTGTAGCGCACAGTCTGAGTTGCTCTGCGGCGTGTGTGATCTTCCCAGACCAGGGCTCAAACTCGTGTCCCTTGCATTGGTAGGCGGATTCTTAACCACGGCGCCACCAGGGAAGCCCAAGTGGTGTTTTCTGAGCCCACTTCGGGCATCAGGTGTGTAGGAGATTTTTCCACATGGAGAACACTTGCTGGGTGTTCAACAGTTCAGTTCAGTTTTGACACTAACTCTCCGAGTGAGTGCAGACCCCACAGGTGAAGGGCCAGTCCCACTAGACTGCAGGTGCCAGTCCTAAGTCCCAGGAGCCTCTTATACTTCTGACCAACTGGCTATAAATTCAGGGGTTCCCATTCCCATCCTAGAATGACTTGTACAACTCAGGAAAACACTTTACTTACGTTTACCAGTTCATCATAAAGGATACAACTCAGGAACAGCCCAACGGAAGAGACGCACAGGACAAGGTGTTTGGGGGGAGGGGGAGGTACGGAGCTTCCACACCCTCCCAGGACAGGTCCCTCCCCCAGGAGCTAGCTGTGTTCCCTGACCTGGGAGCTCTCTGAATCAAGAGATTTTATAACCTCTTCTCCAGCGTCTCCTTTCCCTAGAGGTTGGTGAGTGGGGCTGAAAATTCCATCCCTCTAATCACCTGGTCTGTCCTGTGACCAGCCCCATCCTGAGGCTCTCTAGGGGCCCCCCAGTAAGTTACCTCGTTAGCATAAACTCAGAGAAGGAGCTCATCATAAATACAAAGGCTCTCCTGTCACTCAGGAAATCCAAAGGGTTTTAGGAGCTCCAGGGACAAAAAGCAATGTATTGTTCTACCACACCTAGCCAAGGTACCTCGCCAAGGCTCTGCCCAGTTCCTTCATTTAACAAGCTTCTGAGCACCTTTATGTAGCAGGCAGCTTCATAGCATTTCAGAGGTGATCCAGGTCTTAATGACTATAGTCTTTTCACCACATTTGTGAGATCGGTAAACTGAGACATGGTCAAAGATCTTGGCTAAAGTTGGGACGTCTGTAAGAAGTACCAAGAAGAAAACCTTAGTTCTCCGTAATCTCAGTCCATTCGTTCATTCAACAAATATTTATTTGGTGCCTAGTATGTGCCAGGCACAGGCTAGGCAGGGTCGCCATGGATGGTGAAGCAGTCATACCTTGCAGGGGGCGCCCCTCTGAGTGGGGGCTGAAATGCACCCACACTGCAGCCGCTCACCAAGCCCTGGACCCCAGCCTGCGGTTGCTGCCACCCACAGGAAGGGGTCTTTTTTTCTGATTTGCACAAAGGCACCATGTGGACTAGCTATGACCTGGTGCCGTATACGGACAAGTCAGTGGTGGATAAGACACAGCTCATGTCCTCGAGGAGCTTACGACCCAGGACTCCATGCAGGAGGGGCCATCTGAGATGGGCCTGTACAGTGACTGAGGCTCGGGTAGATGCACGTGGGAAGGGAGGGAGCACAATTATTGAGCACCAGCTGTGCCTGCTGCCCCCAGTGAATGTGCCCTGGACCTGTAGGCGCCATGACCATTTGGGGGCATTACCCATCCTGCGTACCTTTGGAAAGGAAAACCCATTCCTCCTTCCATGGATTAAAAACACTTATCGCACTTGTCACTTAAGAGTTATAAAACACTCTGTCATAAGCTAGAATCAGCTACTCTTCGCCTTTGAGTGTTTGGGGTTTTACCAGTTTTTGCTATTACGCTACAGTGAGTGTACTGTTTGCAAATTACTTTTCTCCTCTTGTGTTATTTTGTTGGAATATAATCTCAAAAGTGTGGACCAATAATTTGGGTAGGATTTCACATTTGATTTAAACTCATCTATATGTGCAGTGTCCTGGATATTTATTCTGTAAATCACTGCACAAGATTATGGTGGATTTAATCTCAGTGTAGCTAGGGTTGCC
Source organism: Aethalodelphis obliquidens (assembly GCF_003676395.1). Taxonomy (NCBI): domain Eukaryota; kingdom Metazoa; phylum Chordata; class Mammalia; order Artiodactyla; family Delphinidae; genus Aethalodelphis; species Aethalodelphis obliquidens. The sequence goes on along the minus strand of NW_020837960.1, from coordinate 27,944,519 downwards.
TTATAAGAAGGGAATTAAATCAATTTCCCCCTCCCCCTCCCCCCCCCCCCCCCCCCCCCCCCCCCCCCCCCCCCCCCCCCCCCCCCTCCCCCCCCCCCCCCCCCTCCCCCCCTTCCTCCCTCTCTCTCTCTCACACACACCTGAGAAGGGACACGTAATTGCCAGTCATATGCCAAGATGTAGTTTGGGATGGAGCTTTTTGTGGTCCAAGGGTAGAGTCCCTGTGGAGTGGCTGAAATTTCCGTCATCTGTGGTATTTGTATCTCCTATGAAGACAGGGATCTCTAGTCATCCTCCTGAAAGCTTCTCATCTCAGGTCACCCTCCAGGGTTGATGGCTCTTGCCTTGTCTTTGGAGTTGGCCTGAATTGGGTCTATCCTTGGAAAAGCCTTCCTCTAGCTGTATTGGTTGTGGGATGAAAGGGCATTTCGGATCTCCAGGAAACCAGAATCCAGCATCACATCCAGGGAAGGAGAAGTAAAGATGCTAGAAACATATTTAATATATGATTTTTTAATCACATCTTAAAATTTCCCCAAAAGTACAGTTATTAAAATATGAGCCCTGATTTTTGGATAAAGTGGCATTCTCCAAATTTGGAAGTCAAATACTGGATCCTTGAAGGCTCATCCTTTACATTTGTAGATGCCGAGATAGATTTGTGAGATGTTCTTCCCGGAAGCAGATTACTTCCTTTTGAGACGTTACGCTTCAGGTTGTTGACCACCATCAGGTAGATATTTATGGTGTTCTCTCCAGCAAAGCTGCCTTATTAGAAAACCTGAGCTATAAGAAATGTGAATTAAAAAAATATGAATTAGATGAACTCTACAGAAAAACATGCAATAAATAGCTAGGTTCAAATGGGGCCTCTGGCTCACACTCCTTACTTAGCCCCAGTGCTCTCACAGGCAGACCAGAGCCCTGCTGAGATGTACGTGCAGACACAAGTTGGACCAACGCTAACAGCACTGCACATCTCCCACCAGATTCCTTCCTCGAGGCCGCTCAGAACTGTGACTGTCTGAATGTGCTGTGAAATTGCCTCTCATCTTTGAAGCTCTCAGTCACCCAGCCGCCCTCCTCCTAGCCTTCTTTACCTGCCACTGCCCCAGTCCCACTGCTGATGGACAAAGCTTCTCTCTGCACCCACGTGTGGCTCTGTCACCCCTTCCTCTCTTGAACTTGTTAGCTCTGCTCTGGCTGTTCCCAGGCCAAGGCCATGGGTTTTTAGCTTTCTGCCAGCCTCAGACTTAAGATGGACTTTGCTTTTTCGTCTCTACTGAAAACTTTAAAAACACTTAACATGAAATACAGTTTTAAAACAGAAAGCAGTAATTAACAAAGCAATCCTTCTGTTAAAGTTTCTCAGGTATTGTACAGGAAGCTAAATGGTTAAATCCCCATTTAGATTAAAGTTAGCTTATTGAAACAAAACATCATACCTGAATGTTTTCTATAACATGAAATAAAGTCATACGAAAGACCTCTGAGAGCTTGATATAAAGGTATGATAGAAATCTCAGTTTATGACAGTAAACCCTGACTTGTTATTACGTTCTTAAGTTACTAAATAGAATGAACTTTTCAACTTATTCTCATTTATAACTAGCAACCTAAATATGTTTACACACACCACTGTAAGTGTATCTGTGAGATGATTTCACCTTCCAGGGTTTATGCATAAAATGTGTCTTCCAATTTATGATCATAATCCCTTGTATTTACAAAGCACTTAGTACTTACCAAGCTCTGTCATATGGTATGTTTGTTTTATTCATTCAGACAGCTCTGTGAAGTAGGTGCTGGTGTCTTTTATAGGAAATTGAGGCTCAGAAAGGTTGAGTGACTTCCATAAGAGCACACAGCTGGGATGGGACAGAGTCAGGTCTTAGCCCAAGTCTAGAATTCTTCTACACATCGTATGTAACTTTACACATCGTGAGTAACTTTACACATGGTGCGTGACTTTACACATGGTGCGTGACTTTACACATGGTGCGTAACTTTACACATCATGCGTAACTTTACCACGGCATCCCCAGCTCCCCCACCACCTTTTTTTGGGAACTTTTAATTTAATAGATTGAAAAATCAGATAAACAAAATAGTTTTGTATCCCAGTTCTCTATGACTCCCACCCAAAACCATGATAGATGCTAGTATGAATCTGTCCAAACGTAGATTAAATTATGTAACAGTTAATTCATCGCTAAGCTATTGCCATTAGGATCGGATTCAGGAACAAATAACAAACTCCCTAAACAATGGTAGCTTAATCAAGCTAGATGTTTATTCCTCCCTTATATAAAAGTCAGGAGGTAAGCACCCAGAAGCAGGTGTGGTTCCGTTCCACAGAGTCCACAGGGGGCCCAGGCTTCCAACAGCTCAGCGTTCACCCATCCCCAAGACAGTGGTGCTTCTCCTTGTGGTCCCGGGTGGCAGTGGTCAGCACTGGGTGCCACGTGGTCATCATATCTCTAGTCCAGTAGTAGGATGGAGGAGGGAACGAACAAAGAAGCAGAAACAGTGGGTCAGCTCCTCTTGGGGAAAAGTTTCTAGGAACTTATATCTCCTTGGCCAGACCTAAGTCACAGGGCAAACCTAGTCACAGGGGGACTGGGAAATGTGCTCTTTTTTCTTGGTGACCCTGCCCAGGTATTTTGTTACTGTGGAGGAAGGGGAGAGCTGTGCTGTGGAGCCTCACTTGCCTCCGTCAGTAAGATGGAGGGAATAGTCCTGTCGCACGAGCTGAATGAGAGCAAAGGATCTAGCAGAATGTTTGGCAGAAAATTGAGGGCACAGTATATGCTAATTCCCTTAAGTTTCAGATTAGATTCTGTTGTATTCCTTCCCCTCACAGCTTTAAAAAAGATGAGTTAAAATGCAAAACCCAAGAGGACACCTCAGAAAAAATAACTAATCTTGGGATCACAAAAATAATGTACATTTTCTGATTTATAAAAATATCTCTTCGAAGCACACCAATTAAAAGACAGTTTGCCAGATTGGATAAAAAAGCAAGATGCAGCTATGGGCTGCCGAAGAGAAATCCACTTCATATATAAAGAGATAGATATTTAAAAGTAAAAGGATAGAAAAAAGATATACCATGCTACCACCAATCCAAAGAAAATTGAAGTGTCTGTGTTAATATCACAGAGTAAACTTCAGACCAGGAGTGTTACTAAGGATGAAGATGGCCATTACATAACGATCAAGGAGTCAGTTCACCAAAAAGACATAAAAATACTAAATATCTGTGTGCCTAAAAATAGAGCTTCAAGTCACATGAAGCGAAAACTTGTGGAACTGAAAGGAGAAATAGACAATTCCACTATTACAGTTGGAGACTTCAGCCCTCCTCTCTCAGTACTGAGAGAACGAACAGGCAGAAAATCAGTTGGATTTAAAAGACCCAAACAACAGTATCAACCAATAGGACCTAACTGACATTCATAGAAGATTGCATCCAACAAGCAGAATGTACATCCTTTTCAAATACACGTGGAACATTGACCTACATGGACCATATGCTGAGCCATAAAACGAACCTCAACAAATATAAAAGAATTGAACCATACAGACTGTTTTGGACTCTAACAGAATCTGACTATACGTCAGTAGCACAGAAATACCTGGAAAACTCCAAACACTTGGAAATTAAACAACACACAACTAACACATGGGTCAAAGAGAAAACCACAAAGTAAATTAGACATTTATGTTGAATTGAATCAAAAAAAAAAACCACATCTCTGGAATACGAAATTCTCTCTGATCAGCAGAGTCGAATCTTCTCAATCTTCTCAACAACTTTGGCGGGGGGGGGACCCAAATACATATTTACTATTTAACTATCACTGTCCTAGGTTCTGTGGTGGGGTGCAAATAGTGTTATTTAGAAGATTTGATCTAGAAGGTTTGGTCTGCTGTCAGAAATTTGAGTGTGACAGTAGAGATTCAAATATACTGCTTTCTTTGCAAGGTGGACCACTCAGCGTGACGAGGTCTGGGAGTTACCTGCCCCTCCTATAGGAAAATGATGTTCTGAGCTGGGAAAAATTCAAGCCAGTGATGTCAACTGCCATGATGAGATTTTATCCCAGTAAATGTAATTTTTAAAAGTCATTTTAGTTTCTATCTCAAACAGGTGCTTACCCATGCACAGTAATATCAAAACCACAAACTCCCTTAGATGTACCAGAGACTGGGTTTGGTTGCCATGGAAAATACATCCTCAGCTACAGTTCCACAAAGCTGCTACTTTCTCTGAGACAATGATTTATTCTAACTGGCAGCAACACATTTTTTGATATTTATAAAATTCTTTGAAGTCTATAGGTATAGCACCTTTTAGTTATTTTATATGGAGATGTCTGTTTTGTGATGCTCTGAAATATTTACTCCTTTATGAATAATGTTAATATTTTTAAATCTGTGGGTTTAATCCTTAACCTGAATTGACCGAAAAAAATAAGGATACCAAGGGCTGCCCGTAAACTACCCTGCGGACAAGCAGTGTCTTGAAACTTGGAGTCAGCAGCTTCCATACAATTGTGACTTCATAATAAATCCAATATCTACAGTGGTGTATGGTTTACAAAGCTCTTTCACATATTATTTCATTTAATCCTGACAACAACCCTAGGAGACAGACAGGTAAGGTAGATAATACCACCACCGTTGTAAAGGTGACTAAATTGTGGCTATAGAGAATGAAAGCAAACCCCAAATCACGTAACTACTAAGGATAATGGAGCTGGGTCCTTATCTTTTTCCAGCATGACCATAGCATGCTGCCTTTGTGTTGTAAGATTTCAGTTGGTGTCTTGGGGAAGATAAGAAAAAGCAGAAAAAGACGTGACCTGCTATATAGATTTAACCTGAAAATTGCTGAAGAGCATCTTGCAAAACACAGTGCTTTAAATGACAGTCACATACAAATTATGCAGATGTAATCACCGCCCACTTGTGAGTTTCCCGTGCACTTGGATCCCTCTTATCTTTCTTTGTATCTTGAGCCCCATCCCAGGGCTTAGCGCATTAAATGGGAACCATTCATTGCTTCATTGTATAAACTTGACTGAACCCAGGAGATGCACCTGTTAGTGTACCAGGAGTGGAAGAAGGATGCGACATGGTCGCTGACTTCAGGGGACACCTGGGCACTGGGGAGGCAGATGCAGAAGCAGGTACTTAAGACCCAGGGTACTGAGTAAGGTGCTGGAGGTCTGGGAGTTCAGAGGATGGTTTGTAACCCGGCCAGGGGTCCAGGAAGGGCTTTTAGGGGTAAAACAGCTGAGCTTGAAGGCAATGGAGGAGTCATTGAGCAAGTGCTTCTTCTACACTTGAGCAATTATATCAACAGCGTTAATGACGTCATTGACTCAATTTCTCCTTTGGGAGATGGGAAAAATAGTAAAGACTGGTTTTCCATGGGGTGACCCCTAAACGAGAGGAATAGGGCAAATGAATGTATCTGTGAAACTCTTTAAACTACTTGCATACAAAGCAGGGCAGTGTTTGGGATATTAGACTCCAGTGAATCTCTCTTCATAGATTTTTTAGACGTTTGTTTTTTCTTGTCTAATGCCATTATGAAATTACTCTCACTCATTCAGGTAACCACAGATACCACCAGGTCCAGCTTCAAGAGTACTGTCAATCTATTTCCTTAATTTGGCAGTTAATTTGAATCAAGTAATATATAAATTGCAGTATATGCTTATGTTATATTCAGATCACTCTTTTTGATTAAAATCGCAGTTTTTCAGCCAAATGTCAGGTCTTCAGGAGGTTAATTCTGGTGAAGATGATAACTAGACCAGCTCTGCATTGCAAGGAACCGTGTAAAGACTTACTAGGTTTTGGTGATAATGCATCTGATTCTGATCTCAGGGCCCCTTAACACAGCTGTTTTCTTAAAAAAAAAAAGGAAAAGCTAGTGCTGAAGAACTTGGTCAGAATTTAGCTAATCAGAATGATGGTTCCAGATGGACAGACCAGGCTGGCACCTAAGTGTGGGCATCGGTAGTGCACCAAGAATGGCTCTGACTTCCCAGGAAACGCCTTTTAAGTAAGTTTACTAGAGCCTGATATAGAAAACGAAAATCCCAATTTATTAATTTACAATAAGTAATGATAGGTCTCCTTATAGGCACATCTACCTAGAAAGCTAAAATTGTAATCAGAGGACAGCTTAGTGGACCAGAATCAATCATGTGCTATAATAATAATGGCATCTCACTGAGATAGCCTTGGGCAGCCATCTGCATACCGCTTTTGTTCCTGGGACCTCAGTTCTTAGCCAGGGATCCCCATGGGAGGAGATGGAAGCCTGTTAGAATCACCTGGGAGCTTCTACCAAGTACCCATGCCTGCCCTGCTTCCAGCTATTATAGAGTAACTAGTACTGGACTTAACATCCCACTGTACACAGCTATAAGACACAAAATATATAAGGCAGTTGTTTCCAAGCAATAGACAGCACAGGCCCGTGATCCTTGAAGAAAAGGGATCACACTGAGTCCCCTGTTGGCCCCAGCTTTCTGCCTGGAGTCACTTACCAGACCACAGCACAGAGAGGTGCTCCAGCAGTGACCGCCATGTTGCTGAGCTGAAGAAGCAGTTACCAGAGATCCAGGTGATTAAAGCAGCTAAAAATCGTGAGGCCATCGGGACTTCCCTGGCGGTCCAGTGGTTAAGATTCCGTGCTTCCAGTGCAGGGGGCGCCGGTTCAATCCCTGGTCGGGGAACTAAGATACCACATGCCATGTGGCCAAAAAATTTTTTAAAAAAAGAAAGAAATCATGGGGCCGAGCAGTGGAGAGCAGTAACCTATGCAGAGGAGGCCCCAGGAGTTTGCACGGTGGGTTCCCGGGTGGTCTTAGATGAAGCATGGGCATCACATGTGCGGGGAGACCTGGCAGAGGGCAGCTGCTGCAGGACTGACATGGGTGAGGGCAACAGAGGCTGCATCGTGCTGGGAGACGTTGGATTCCAGCCCAGCCAGGGTGGAGAGACCTCACTGAGCACCTCGAGACAAGACCTGAGAAAGGCCAGGCTTTAGGAGTAAGGACCATGACCGAGAGTAAGGGTCTCTCTAGGAAACTCAAGTGGACCCACCCTAACAAAGACTAAAACCAAGTGTGGTGGAGTCAAAGGCATCCAGTAATTTACCTGCCTGCAAAGTAATACACAGACAAAGTAGTACACGCTTCCTACAGTATACCATCCATGATGTTGAACACTTATTTTTAAAACTTAGACCTACAAAAAGCAGGGCCCATAATCAAGGGGAAAAGTAGTCAGTAGACATGCGTGTTGAAATAACCCAGATGTCGGAACTAGCAGATGTGAAATTTTTAAAAACTGTCCTAAACATGTTCCAGCACTTCCAGAAAAAGAGGAATGTAGTGAGTAACCAGGTGGGGAAGCACAACAGAGGAACAGAAACTACAAGAGAACCAAACGGAAATGTTAGCACCCAAGAGTCGAATCTCTGAAATGCAAGACTCACTGGCTGGGCTTTACAGCAGGTTGGAGACCGCAGGAAAAGGGGTCGGTGAATTGGAGACAATCAACTGATACTATCCAATCTAAAGAACAGAGAGAAAAAAAAGATTAAAAGAAAATGAACAGAGTGTCAGGGACCTGTGGCAGTGTAAGAGATGTGTAATTGGCTTGTCAGAAGGAGAAGAGCGAGTGATTGGGGGAAATCTTTTTGGAAAAAATGATGTGCAAAGACATCCCAAATTTGGTTTTTTAAAAGAGCAACCTGCAGACCCAAGAAGCAGTGAACCCCAAACAGGATAAATGCAAATATACACATCACACCAAAGACAGCCTAGCTAAAGACACACATCACATACAGAGGACAGGGCTGTGAGTGACAGTTAACCTCGCCAGAAACAGACCAAGGCAGTGGAATGACGTGTTTGAACTGCTTAAAGAATAATAAAAAAAAACAAAAGCAGAAGTCAGTATCCAGAGAAAACATCTTTTAAAAATGATAGAAACTTGGAATTATAGGAAAGAAATAAGATTGTCAAAATGGTAAATGTGTGGATAAATATAAAAGATTACTCATTTTGTTTTAAGGTGATTTTTTTTTTTTTTTGCGGTACGCGGGCCTCTCACTGTTGTGGCCTCTCCCGTTGCGGAGCACAGGCTCCGGATGCGCAGGCCCAGCGGCCATGGCTCACAGGCCCAGCCGCTCCGCGGCATGCGGGATCTTCCCGGACCGGGGCACGAACCCGTGTCCCCTGCACCGGCAGGCGGACTCTCAACCACTGCACCACCAGGGAAGCCCTGATTATTCATTTTGTTTTAAGTGTTCAGCTTGATGATCTTTGTCTGTGAATACATCCATATAATCACCACCCAAGACAAGACGTAAGACGTTTACATCACTCCCGAAAGTTCCCCCAGGCCTCTTTCTCCAGTCAATTCCACCCCCTCCCTACCTCTGAAGCCACCACTTCCGTATTTCTGTCACCATAGATTAGTTTCGCCTGGTCTTGGATTTCCTACAAATGGGATCAGACAGTATATGGTCTTTTGCGTCTGGGTGTCTGGGTGCTTTTGCCCTGCATGAGAGATTCATCCACGTCGCTGAGCATATCAGTAGTTTGTTCCTTTTCATTGAGTCACGTTCCATTGGCGTGCATATGCCAACATGAATTATCCACTCTTCCGCTAATGGACATTTGGGTTGTGTCCACATTTTGCTGTTATAAATAAGGCTGTTATGAATATCCTCGCACAAGTCTTCTTGTGGACAGAGATGCTTTTCATTTCTCTCAGTTAAATTCCTACACGAGAAATGACTGGCTCATAGGACAGATGTGAGTTTCACGTTAGGAGAAGCTTCCAAACAGTTCTGGAAATGGCTGTTCCATTCTTGCGCCGTCCCCCAGAGTGTTTGAGGGTTCCAGTCTCTCCACATGCTTGCCAACATTCAGTGTTGTCAGTTATGTTGTTGTTGTTTTCGCCGTTAGAGCAGGTGTGAACAGTATCTCATCGTGGTTTTAATTTGCATTTCCCTGACCACTAAGGAAGTTGAGCACTTGTATGTGCTAATTAGCTATTGGATATCTTCCATGAGCCATCTGTCGCCCACTTTCTCTTGCGCGGTTTGTCTTTTTGCTGAACGGCAGACGCCCCCTTCACCTGGGCACGCAGGTGCTCTCAAGGCTGCCACACTCCCACCTGGCCCACCCTCTTCGTGCTCATGATCTGTCTTCTGATTCCCAGCACTTAAAGACTGACTCAGGATGGCCTCAGTCTACAGTCTCGAATATCAAGAATAGAAAGCAAACCTGTTCCTGAAATATGAAGCATTTTAAGTGTCGTTCTTAAGATCAATTTGAATGCCTGTTTTGCATAAACGTGTTCTCAGTGTTTTGTCCTGAGATCAGTAAGCTATAATCCAAGAACTCAAAGAGTTTGTAACTAGTTGGAAAAGCAGACATGGCAGTGAATGATTATAGCATGAAATAAAGTTAGTGGCTTTCTCCTTAAAAATCCCTTTTTGCCCCTGATGCTGTCCTAAGCCCCCTTTCCTCACTCTCCATGGTCTCCCTGGTGATCTCATCTACCCCTATGGCTTCAACTACCCCCTAAGCAGTGCCCTCCCGAGACCATGGCCCCAGTCCTGGTCTCTCCTGAGGTCACCTCTTGGTGAACCACAGGCAGTACAGCTCTTCAGGAGCAATTAATTTTGTCTCCACCTACCCCACGCTCCCCACTTGAAAGCAGAACCAAATCGCCACTTCTCCTGTCACAGTCCTAATTTATTTCAGGTACCAGCTAAGCTGCTGTAACAAAAAGGCACCCAGATTCAATGGAATAAATAAGAAAGAGGGGTATTTTTCTCTCGTGTAATTGTCCGCAGACAAGAAGCCCCAGGTTTCATCCTGAGGGAAGGAGAAGGAGGGAAAGTCGAGGGCAAGCAGCTCCCTCGTAAGAATCTGGTCTAGAAGTTGCCACATCACTTCTTCACATCCCTTGACCCAAGGACAGTCATGTGGCTCCATGGAGCTGCAAGGGAGGCTGGAAGATGGCGTGACCAGCAGGGCATCCGTTTCTGCTAACACTTAGAGAGTATTTTGAATAAAAGAAAGAAAGGGAGATGGGGGACAGGTAGGCTCAACCACAGTTTGAAGCTCAGTTACTGACACCACAGTTTGCAGAGGAAACCGGTACAGGAAATGGGGGGCATCGCCGACTCTGCCTCTGCGTCTGCTTCATGCTTGATGTCCAGGAAGTCCCAGGTTCTGTTGATTCTAGCTCAGAGGTTCGTCCTACTTCTGTCCTCTCCTTTTCATTCCTGTAGTGACCTCATCTCTCCTTTTGCAAACGCCTTCTCACTCATTCCCTTCCTTTCCTTCCTGCCCCTAGCGTCCATCCCCTGTCACTTCCCCGATTAAAAACCATCAGTAACCAGAAATGCTTGTGACAAAAACAGCACTTGCCTCTAGCTAGAGCGTCTAACATGCCTCCCAGACCTACTCTGAGACAGCGTTTTTGTTTGGTTCTGTTTTCATGTCTGCCTCTCTATTCTTCTTTTTTTTTTTTTTTGGCTTTTTAAAGCGTTGAAGCATAGTTGATTTACAGTGTTGTTAGTTTCAGGTGTACAAAAGGCTCCTGGGTGATGGAGACACAAAGAGCTTACAATCTCCAGCAATAAATAAGGAACCAGTCGGGCAGTGCTTACTGTACATGACGGGCTGGGGTGGGAGGCAGCTGTTAGATGGAGGTGAGACCCTGTAAGAGAGGGAGAGTCACCGCACACACAGGCATGAGTATGGAGAGGTTGGGCTAGGCTCTGGACCAGCAGGATCCCGGCTGTGCTGGCAGGGGGCCTGAGTAAGACTGTGGGTATCCCCAGTAGGGGACATCTGGGGACCATATCAGAGGTCCATGTTATAGCTTTTAAGAAAGGTTATAACGTATTTCAGTTAAGTAAAATCCTCGGTTATTTCAGAAGAGGTTCAGTCATTCTTGGTCAGTCCTGTTATTGTCTTTACACAGTGCTGAGTTAAAGACCTCCTTCCTCCAAGTGCTGTGGCAGGAGCATGGGCTGCAGGGTCCAACAGACTTGGTCTTAGTGAATGCTCCTGTGCAGGAGATTAAGCCCTCTTAGCCTCAGTTTCCTCATCTGTGAAATGGGGGTTGCACTAGGACTTACCTCCCAGCTTCTAGTGTGAGGGTGAAATGGGATAATTCAGAGTAAGTGCCAGGCTCAGCATCGTGCCTGGCCTCTATTATTAGTTGTTTATTGTTTTTTGAGGGGGGGGTACATAGAATCACTGAAATATTACAGTAAGAATATTTCCCACCCTTCATGAATGCTAGGGTGGGACCTAGCATAAAGAAACAGCCATGGGCTTCCCTGGTGGCGCAGTGGTTAAGAATCCGCCTGCCAATGCAAGGGACACGGGTTCGAGCCCTGGTCCAGGAAGATCCCACATGCTGCGGAGCAACTAAGCCCATGTGCCACAGCTACTGAGCCCGTGCTCTAGAGCCCGTGCTCTGCAGCAAGAGAAGCCACCACAATGAGAAGCCTGCACAGCACAACGAACAGTAGCCCCTGCTCGCTGCAACTGGAGAAGGCCCTGGGTAACTCCAAAGGGGTGTGGCTTGCCCAGGCCGCTGTCTCCTCTGAGGGAAGTGATCCCCTGGTACTCTTCAAGCCAGCATGTATTTATGGAAGTCTGCCCGGGCCTGGCATTGTGCTGAGATGGGCGTCCATAGAGGAAGGCTGCACGGGGTCTAGCTAGAGTAATAGACAAGTATTAATGCTCATCATAAACATACTCTTGAGCTATTATTAATTGCCTAAAAATTTAACTTCTTCTGTGTCTATGCTTAAAACTGGTGGGTAGAAATAATTCGAGGTGGTCCATTTTGTTCCTTGCAGTCGATTTGATGTATTTGGAAGTAGTATAGCAAAAGGATGGGAAGAGTTCATGGGGAAATGCACATGGGAAGAGTTCATGGGGAAATGCACACCTCTTTAAAAATTAGATTCTGTAGATTTCAAACATCAACCCTTCATTCCTGTGCAAAACTAAAAGCGATAAACCCTCGAACAACAAGTAAAGAGTCATAAGTCTGGGAAAACCTCCGAGAAAATGTCCCAAATCCCATGGAGAACACAGAATATCCAGGCCATGCATTTGACATCCTAAAGGAGGGAATGACAGTATTTAAACGTACCACCATCAAATGGACTGAAATGTATTATCTAGCAGCCCCTTGGTCTCCATCCCCTCCAAAAGCAAATAAGGGCAATGGGGCCCCCAAACTGGGATAGAGGGTGGAGGTCAGCAACACGCCGTGGAATCCCCGCCAGCTAGGAAGCTAAGGAAGGGACAGGGTCACAGGAGTTCACTGGTTAGAACCCTGTAGGGTGGGTTCTAGCCAGTGAGAAGGGGTCCAAAATCTCAACTGAAGCTTCTGTTTAAACATTTTTCAGGAAGTTATTGAAAACGCCTTCTAAAAAGGATGTCCAACCTAGAGATAATGTTCACTGTTCAATTTATGTAACAAATATTAATTTGAGGTAAAATTAAAGGGTCATTTTTCAATACCATTTTGGACAGGACAAAAAAAATATTAAAAGCAGTAAATGCTCACTGGACCCACTATCTGGCCTGTTCAAAGCCAGCCGTCAGAGCGGCTCCCATGGTGTGTTAGATGAGCCGGCACCGGCTTTGCAGCCCAAATTAACCTGGAGGAGAGGAAAGAGCAGATTCTGTGCAGAATCATCTCCCCAGAAAGCCGCTTCCTGTTTATGGGCAGTGGTGTTATTAGTTCTTATGTAGATGGCATTGGTTTCTCTTTTCAAAACTCATCATTATAACCATCCTCTTACATCCATTTCCTCTTTCCTCCTTTGCCCCCATACTTGCATTTTTCTCCTCTCAGACCAAGAAGGTTACTTCTAAGCATTGCAATTACATTCACACACAGGATCGGTCATTATCCATTTGTTGAAAGGCTCATCCTTTATCTTAAGGAACACATAGAAATGGCACAAAGTAATTTATGACTCGAAAAGCACCTTAAACTAATTGGGATTTTTGTATCTGTTTCTCCTTATATTTCTTTGTTTCCATTCTCCCAAAACATAAGAGCAGTATTACTATTACTATTCGAAAGAGCACTGCTGAGATTCAGAGCACCTGGAGGGACTTCCACCTCCCGAGTTCTCGCTGTGTCAGCTTGGACAAGTGATTTAACCCCTCTGAGCCTCCATTTTCTCTTCTATAAAATCAGAGCAAAAATGCTGGCTTCCCCCAGTTTTGAAATTCGCTGCAAAGATTTAAACAAGTTAATATTGTGTGTTAAAGAGCTTCATAAATGAAGGCACAGAAACGTCAGTCGTTGATATTGCTACTAATGTCTCCTGTCGCTGGGCACTGAGTCATTCTGCAAAGCACATTTTCTCTGCAGGTGAAGCTTCTCTCGTTAGGGCTCCATTTTGGAGGGAGATCATCATAAAAATGGTATACCCTTCCCTGTCTTCTTCAAGAGAGGACAGTGGGCAAATATAAACTCTTCTTGATGACCCTTGGTCACCATTCCAATATCCATAGAATTCTAGCATGCCAGGGCAGAAGGGGGCTTAACACTAAAGGTGCCTATCTTCATCCGCTCGGGCTGCTATAACAAAATACCATACGTTGGGTGGCTTAAACAACAGACATTTGTTTTCCCACAGTTCTGGAGGCTGAAGTCCAGATCGGGGGCTGGCTGGTTTCTGCTGTGGCCTCTGTCCTTGGCCTTTGGGAGGACCTCTTCCGCCTGTGTCCTCACCTGGCCTCTGAGACATCCCTGGTGGCTTTTCTTCTTGTATGGACACCAGTCATGTTGGACTAGGGCCCCACTGTAATGGCCTCATTCTAACTTAATCACCCCTTCAAAGACCCCATCTCCAAATAGGGTTGCACTCTGAGGTCCTGGGGATGGGGGCTTCAACATGTGACTTTAAGGCGAATACACTTCAGCCTGTAACAGTGCCTGACCTCCTCATTTTACGGATAAGGATGTGGAGACCCAGAGAGGTTGAGTGAGTTGCCAAAATTCCCACAGCTCGTGTCCGCAGAGCCTGGCCTGGAGACCAGGGCTCCTTCTGCCTCTCCCGCCTTACTGAGTCTTGCCTTTGTCTCCTGTCCCTTCTGGGTGTCACCTGACCACTTCTGTCCTGGGCTCTCACTCCCCAACCCCTCCCCACCCCTTCTAATCTGTTGGAAACTCTTGACAGTCCGGATTCAGTGTGCAGGAAGGGTTTCTTACTGTCATTCTGTGTGGAAGTTTAAGTTGTAAAGGGGTGGGGTGTAAGTGGGCACTTCAGGACACATATTTGGGGATCTTGAGGCTCCTATATATATAGTCATCCAGTTTGGAGGCCGTGTTCCCAAAATTTGACCCACAGGTAAATGTTAATGCACTCTAAAAAGCCACCTTGATGAGAAACCTTTCCGTATTTGTTCCACAGCATTGGAAACGCCTAGCAGCTAGAAAGTGCCCTTCATCTTACCGCATCCCGTGCCTCTCGTATTCTCCCCCGAACCATTTACACACCCTCAGGTAGGGAAGCACATCTGTCAACCTGTGCCTGCCTCACTGGGGGAGATTTAATAATGAGAGTTTATCCTGAGGTCTCATGCTTTTAAGACTTCAACACTTATAAAATAGGCCACAGCATATGCCCACGCGAAATGAAATATTATCGTTAATGATTGAAGTGTCGCAAGGCTTGTCAAAATTCAGCAGTCCTGAATTTCACATTTTTCATACTAATGGACAGCATCCAGAAGGGCCCTTCTTGGGTACCGTGAACCAGAGGTGAATTCCACCATAACGTTTGTGAACCATGGGCCCTTATATGTACATGAATCCGGCTATTAGTTCAGTAGAGATTTATTTGGTGCCTAATGTGTGCCTTTCTCCCCGGTTCGACTCCTCCTCTGATGTTTGCCTCTCCTTAAACGGCACCACCGTCCCCAGTCGCTCAGACCAATAGCCTGAGTCATCCTCGATGCCGATTCCTGGCTTTCCCTCACCTCCCTCGTCCAATCCAGGAGCAGATGAAGGTGGCTTTGCCTCCCAAATGCCTCGCACACCCATCCAGCCCTCACCAGTCTGCATCCCCAGTCCCGGGCACCGTTATATCCGCCTGGACCCCAGATATGTCCTCCGCGCGGCTTTCCTTGCCTCTGTCGGGCAATTCTCCATGCGACCACCAGGGGGCTCTTGTAAAAGCTTCATGAGCTCTTGTTTTCCCCAGTTTAAGACTGGCGGGGGCGGGGGAGGGCGGTCTTCCAGTTAGAGGACTACAATCCCCACTCTTCTCCGGGGACCACGGGCCCCCGCGTGATCTGACCCCGCCTCTCTCCATCTTCACCTCCCCCCACTGGCTCCATCACGGGTCCTCGAGCCCCGTGTTGTCTTCCTGTTCCTTAAGTGAGCCGAGTGTTCCCACCTCCGGACCTTTGCTCTGGCGGTTCCTGCGCCTCGAAACCCCTACCTCTAGCTCTCTGGACGCCGCCCCTTCCCCGTCGTTCACATCCACCTGGGTGGTGTTTTCTCCGGCACCTCCTTCATCCGCCGGCCGCCGGAATCTGACCCCGGCCCTAGCCCTTCCCTAGCGTTGCTCTCATTTAACGTCCTTCACTACAGTTGTCTCAGGTTTTCACGATCTAACTTTTTGCCGTTTAAAATTTTTGCCCGCGTCTGTCTTTGCCCACCTGACAGCGTGTCTGATTCACCATGGGACTGGGCGTGGCCCGTAGCAGGTGCTCAGTAAATTCAATTACTGTCTACTGATGTTCCACCTGCCTCTCTGACCGGGCCCTGGGGATACCGCACGGACCTGCAAAGATGCCGGGAGACCCAGGACTCTCCCCCTGGCTCTTTCACTCCCATTTCTACTCCTAGTCTCTGAACCTTTCCTCCATCTCAGCCCCTCCTTTTCTCTCTTGTTGACATTTTCATCAAAAAGAAGGTCCTAAAGAAAGAGAAAGAGAGAGCGGGGCAGTAGAGGGCAGTGTGGCCAGGATCTCAGGCAGCGCGTTTCATGGACTGAGCCTGCAGCCTCCTGTGGGTCATTGTGATTTGACAAGTGTGGACAGAGACCTTCGCCACCAGAGGGCTTTCCCAGGCATTATAGCTCCCCCTGGTGGGCACTGATTTGTTACAGGATCACTGCCATCAAAAAAAAAAAAAAAAAAAAAAACCCAAAAAGCTTCACAAAGACGCTCACAATCTTTAACCCCACGTAACTCTACTCCTAGAAATTTGCCCTGATGAACAAAGCAGAACAGTATATGAGTGACACAAAACAAATGTCCGACAATAAGGACATGTAAATTACGGTGCAGCCACATGAAAGTACAAGGTAGCCGTAAAAATATTAAGTAGGAAGACATGGAAACGTCCTAACAGAATATTCAGAAGTCATACCACTGCAACAGCTATGAAGGGACTACACAAAGGGAAAATTTCATTTTCTTTGTGTAGTGAGTTGCGGGTAATTTTTAAATTACATTTTTTCCTTTAAAGTTATTTTGTCTTTTCAGTTACTCCCCATCTCTCAAAGAAACAACTTAATCTTTTATCTACTGTGAGATGTCCTGTCACTATGTAACGATACTGACTATTATTTTACTAGGGCTACCGTACAAAGTACCGCAGGCTGGGGGACTTAAACAACAGAAATTAATTTTCTCATAGTTCTGGAGGCTGGAAATTGAGATCAAGATGCCAGCAGGGTTAGTTTCTTCTGAGGCTTCTCCTCTTGGCTTATAGATGGCTACCTTGCCTTCCCTCTACAGGTGTCTGTGTCCTGTAGACTCCAGTCATATTGGATTAGGGCTGACCCTAGTGACCTCATTTTAACTTAATTACCTCTGTAAAAATCCTGTCTCCAAACATGGTCACATTCCGAGGTACTGGCGGTTAGGACTTCAACATATAAATTCTGGGGGCACACAGTTGAGCCCGTAACAGTGACTGTTATAATAGTACCATGTATTTATGTACAGTATCATTTCTTCATATTTAGATGGCTTATTTTATGATCGTTATATCTAAAGCACTTCCTGTGACATAAAAGGCAGTATAGTATCATTCCTTATGCTTTATCATGAGTTAGAGCCAGATAATTTTCTCCAGTTTAAGTCTAGTGCTGTAATTACTAATGTTTGCTACGTCTTTGGTAAACCAATAACAAGTTGTAATTATTCAAGGGACATTTGGGGCAATTGTTTAAAGAAAATTGATCTTACTCACTGGGTTTTTTTCTCTCTGATTTATGAACTGTGGTATATATGTATATACCGGGTACACACGCTATATATTCATGCATACATACATCTATATGTTCAATGATTTAAAACTGTACAACAGACTCTGATAATCTTGTTTTTGCTTTTCAAACTCACGCTTATGAATTAGAAATGTCATAACACTCCTGGCCTGTCATAATCCTGTTCTTTTAGAAATTATTTTCTCAGCTTCTTAGTTTCTAGGGATTTATTATTGTGGTGTTTGCCTCTCACACTATAAAGTACCAAATGTTTTCTCATGAATAGAAATAATGAAAGCAAGACTCCAGATGTTACCCATTAAATTAGCCTACGTTAATCCCTATCTGCCCCAATAGATACATTTTTCAAGATTTACCAGAGGCAAGAGGATGTTTATTTCTTTAGGGACTCTGTTACTGGAGCTCTTTCCCTGGTGCCTCAGCTGCGCTTCTTATCCAATATCTTCTGCAGGCCTGGGGCTTATGACATGGGGTCATTTCAAGAATAGAAGTGTCACCTCTCATATATAATAGCGCTTGGGAATTTGGGGGTTGGTGCTATATGTGGGAAAGTGATTACGTTGCCACTTCATAGACAGCAAAACTGAGGCCTGCCAAGCTCATGATTTGTTTAAGGCAACAGTACAGTTCAGGGACAGCTGTCGGATGAAAATCAGTCATTTCTGACCCCTCCAAAGAGTGCCAGGCCCGTGAATCATCCTGCCACGAACATAAATAAAATCGCACGTTAGATGGAAAAGTCCTATCCTTTCTGACCACAGGCTACATAACCTTTTAAAACCTAGTCTTCTCCTTAGTCATGGTAGTAATTTTTAAAAATGTTTTAACTCATAAAATATGAAAGCACGTAATAGGATTTTCTCAAATACATACTGTTGCAGGTGTTTGTTGGGCAGTGAGCCCTGTAACTGAAACGCACAGCCTCTAAGGGAGGGTCAGAAATACAGATGCATTTCCATTCCAAGTACAAGTACACCGTCATCCTCTTTCTGCATCTGGCCTTTTTTGTTTAACGGTGTATTACAGATCATTCCACGATAACATGAAAAGATTCACCTTATTTTTTTACTGGTTACCCGTACGCCGTGGCACGTAGTAGTTGTCCTGTGTGAATAGTGGGTTTATCATCATTTGTTTAACTAGCCCCCCACTATTTCCTGAAGGCAAATCGTGCTGTAGTAGTCATCCTTGACCAAATTTTTTGTGCCCTTGTGAAGTGGTTAGGTTAAAAGATACGTGTCATTTAATTTTTCCTCCAGTGTAACTGATTTGTTATTATTCATTTCTTTACCTTTTTGTTTTATTCCATCTATGCGATCTATATAGTCAACTTACTGTTCTGATTTCCTAAAGATACTGATATTAGTATATGACAAATACATTTTTCCCATACAAAATAGTACTTGTTAAAGAAAAATACATGATGAGCATTTTTTATTATCTTCATTTGAGTCTTATGTGCTATTTCTAGTTAAGAAGCAGTAAGAGTGGTTCTCAGGTTCCCTTAGGCTCCACAGATATCCGTGTGTGCGTGTGTGTGTGCGCGTATAAAACAGTGTCGTGGTGGAATTTTTATTTTGTCAGCAAACATCGTCATCATTGTTACACAGAATCTCAAAGTCCAAACGTGAACTTTTCCTCTACAAAAACATCTAAATTTATCCTCTGAGATATTTTTCCTGTCATGTTATTTTGCAGATTTTCTTTCCATATTTGGTAAGAACTTTATTGAGGTATAATTCACGTACCATAAAATTCACTCATTTAAAATGTGAATTGAAAACAATTCAGTGGTTTTTAGTATATTCACAGTTATGCAACTGTAACTATAATCTGTTTTAGAACATTTTCATCACCCCAAAAAGAAATCCTTTCGCTGTCACCCTTCTCAAGCTCCCATCCCTAGCTTTTAAATTTTGAAAGATACTTGGCCCTCGAAAGCAGCTCTCAGTCATACCCCCCCATCGGTCCCTCGAAGGCCGGTTTCCTCATACCCGCCCTGTATTATCACAATATTTCATTTTGATCAGCCTCGTAGGTGGACAACATCTCCTGCTTTGATCTGCACGTATTGAATCATGGATGGTGCCGACCATCTGTTCTCATGTTTCCTGGCTGTTTGTGCTTCATCTCTGCACTGCTTTGTGGACCTATTTTAAATACAAACAAACATGTTATTGTCACTGCTTCATTTTGATCCCATCCACCGGGGCAGGATGCATGGGGCAAAGACGGCTAGGAAGTTAGTTCTACGGAAACAAGAGCACCCTCCAAAGAGGCCCCCCATGCACCCAGAAACCCGCCCCGGGGCTCGCTGCCCGGGCCTTACCCGTCACTGCCCTGTGCCCGCCCCCCGCCATTCTTGTGTTTTGGATGACACTCCACCCTCCCCCAATGTAGGTAAAATAATTGCTCCTTGGCGGGGTGGGGGAGGGATGGACTGGGAGTTTGGGGTTAGTAGATGCGAACCATTACATATAGGATGGGCAGAGCACAGGGAACTATATCCAGTCTCCTGTGATAAACCATGATGGAAACGAATAGGAAAAAGAGTGTGTGTGTAACTAAGTGCTTCTCCGTTGGCCTCAATCTGGCTTTGTCTCAATCCATGAAACACTGTTTTTTAATGGACGTTCCATGGTCTTTGTTCTGTTAAAACCCAGTCACCCTAGGATAAACCTGTCTTTATATATACACCTCTTCCCTAGTCTGTGGATCCTGATAGCTTTTTCACTAGCTAGGGTCCCTGGTGAAATTCTAATAACTTCCCCAAGTTGGAGGGTCTTTGGGGAAAGCTGGAGCTCTGTTTCAGCCGGGGCTCAGACTCCTGGGAACAGGTGATTCCTCACCACCACCTCCAGGCCTGAGCCACTGTGACCTTTAGCTCCTGGTAGGTTCTTTCTGTGGGGACTGTAGCCTCCCGTGACCTCACTACCAGGGACCAGAAAGCCTCAGCCCGAGTCTGCTGTTCCTGCTGTATTTGTTAGCGATTGAGCAAAACGCCCTTTCACTACTTGTGGTGGGAAGCCCGGTGCACGCCCAACCATTCGTCCTGAGGTACCTATACCTGACCGGAAAGACTTACTCACAGCAGGTGTGACAATAAGATATATGTTCAAGGGAATCCCTAGCGTATTTGACACCCAGCATTTGTAACACTCCCTCCTCTATACCACAAAATCATTTTCAGGATAACGTTGTGATAATCAATCATAAGCCTAACTTTCCTGACTCACTCTATAAGCAGTTAGAAAAAAGAAATTTCAATTTATAGATGATTCGATTGATATTCAGATGAGAAGCACATAGTGCCAAGTCTGTGATATTCCTGCCAGGCCTACCTGACCTGAATGTAATAATGAGGAAAGCTCAGAGAGGCCAAATGGAAAGACTGGCCTGTCATCTTCAAAAGTGTCCAGGTCCTGAAAATCCAGGGAAGACCGAGGAAGTATCCCAGACAAAAGGCGACTGAGGATAGTTAAATGCAGCTCGTGATTCAGAACGAGATCCTTTTTCTAGAAAGGACATTATTAGGACAGCTGGTGAAATTTTAATGGGTCTGAGCGTTGGAGGGCACTGTTGGATCAGTGTTGATTCCTGACTTTGATGACTGCATTGTGGTTACGTAGGAGAATGTCCTTGTTTGTAGGGAATATATACTAAGGAATTCGGGGTTGATGAGACAGCAGTCAGCCTCTGATTCTCAAATGGTTCAGGGGGAAAACGTCATTTGGACAATAATGTCCTTGTACCGTACTTCCGACTTTTCTCTGTTTGTGATTTTTTTTAAAAATACAAAAATTGCTTTGAAAAACCTCGACGGTAATTGTAGCAATTGCTTAGAATGTAGACCAACCAAAAACTTCGGAGGAGTATTTTTTCACCAACATGCTTTAGAGTTGCTGGCACAGGTGACAGCAAAAAGCAGAGGGCTTTTCAAGTCAGTGTGGTTATTGCTTTAAAATTCCCTGCAGACGGTGCGTCCTCTATGGGGGTTCCCTCCACCCACCCTCAGTACACCCTGATTACACTGGCACATCCTAACAACTCTTCACGGTTGTGTGTCAGAATCCTCCAAAAAATGATGGGACGCAGGACACAGGGCCAGGTGAAGCCCTGGACCAAGAAGGCCTTTGGGGACAGTGTTAGGCTGCTGGGCTGGCCAGACTCTTACACGCTGTGCGCACAGGGCAAGATCCAGCCCGTCCACAGCTCATTTCGCCAGGGAACAAATGTCTTTAAACATCCCCTGTGCTAATTAACAAACCCTTTGAGAGCCGAGTGTGGCAAAGAAACCGTTGAATTAGCTGCGCCTTTAGGGCAGGACTTCTGATTAGGGTGTTTCAAACGCCATGTAACTACCTTGGATGAATGGTCCTGATCATAACAGCCACCCCTAGTGTGCAGATTATCCTGAACCAGTACCGATGCTGCTCACTCAACTTCAGTAAGCGACAAGCCTCCCCAGACTGCAGCACAGAGCAGGGAGCGTAGAGGCCCCCGTCTTTGTGGAGCGAGTGAGGTGTCCGTCCACTTTGACGTCTGCGTGCGTGTGCATCGTCACCTCCACGGGACCTAAACAGACTAGATTGTCAGGGAAGGCTTTCTCCTTCTTGGAAGCAGTTTGCAGTTGAGGAAGAGACTTTGAAATGAGAGCAGTCCGCTCTGGCCCAGGGGAGGCATGAACTCTAAGTGCTGTTGCAACCCCTCCCCGCGAAGCAAACCAGAACTGCAGCAGGGCGACCCACCCATGCAAAGGGGCGTTGAGTGGTTACCTGTCCTTCCTCCAGTGGGGAAGGATGCTGCTGGTGAGGTCTCGGTCACTGAAAGGACCCACACGCACACTTCCTCTGCGATTGTCCCATGCGGCATGTCAGCCTGGAGAGAATCCCGTGCCTCCCGTCTTGTCTCCAGCCTCCAGGCGTGCCCGGGTCTCACGCCTTGATGGGTGTAAGAGTCACCGTGGCCCTTGTGAAGAGTTGACGTGCTGGGCTCCTGTCTGGGGTTTCTGATCCACCAGGGTGTGCCTAAGAGCGTGCATGTGTAACAAGCACCCAGTGTCTGTGATGCCCATGGTCTGTGGACCCTCAGCGAGCCCTGATCTAGCGGCAGAAACATGCGGCTTGTGGTCAGAAAGCCCAGATTTGCCTTCGCAGCTCATGCTTCACACGCTGAGTGGGACCTTGGGCCGGTTGCCGGAGCTCCCCAGGGCCCAGGTTCACCCCAGCATCCAGGGTCTGTGTTGGGGATCAAATGTGGTAGGGAGGAAAGCACTTGACAAATGGTGAAGCTCTGCAGAAGGATGGGGACCTGGCCTTGGTCCTTACATCCACCTTGACGTGGTACTCGTGGGGGCTGCAGCGCTTTCGGTGCGTCCTGGCCAGTTTTTTAAGTGTCGCTCTCCCTGTCCCCAGCCTTCCATGCGGCGAAGTGCGAGAAGCTGCAGAGAGAGAAGGCGGAGCTGGAGCGGCGCTGTGAGGATGAGGTGCGCAGGCTGGGCTGGCGGCAGCAGGCCGAGCTGCGCGACCTGGAGCGGCGGCTGCAGCTGCAGTTCGAGACCGAGGTGGCCCAGCTCCAGGAGGAGCACCGCGCACAGCTGCTGCGGATCGGGTGTCAGCACCAGCGGCAGGTCAGTCTGCGCCCCGGCCCGGGCCCTGTCCTTGCCGTCGTCGGGAGACGTGGGTGGGAGGTGGAGGGGAGCCGCTTTGGCCAGGAGTCCGTGCAGCAAGCAGGTGAGCTTCCGGTCAAGCCCGCTCTCCCCACCTCGTTTCTCTCCTCTGTCCCCTCCCGTCGTCCCCCGCAGCCACTCTGGTCTCCCCGCCTTGTGCTCCCAGGCACACTCCCACCTCCGAGATTTTGCTCGCTGTGCCCTCTGCCTGGAATGCTCTCCCTCTAGAAACCCCATGGCTCCCTCTCTCCCTCCCTTGCAGACTTTTCTCAGTGAGGCCTTTCCTGATCCAAAATCACAGCTCCTTCCCCACGTTGTGCACACTTTTCCTGTTTAGTTTTTCCTCGGCACTTACTACTACCTAATGTATGAGAACTTTTACTCTGTACCCTATTGATCTTCTGCGTATTCCATAAGGACAGTGATGATGACAGACACATGTGTATCTAGCACGTGCTGTGTGCCAGGCCCTGCTCTTCCCTCTTTACATGTACTAACTCATTTAACCCCCACGATAACTCTTAGAGGGAGTACCATTATTGTCCCCATTTTACAGGTGAGAAAACTGAGACCCGGAGGTTAAATAACTTGCCAGCATTCACGCTTATGAAAGAGCCAGGGTTGGACCCAGTCTGATCCCAGGGTCCGTGCTCTCGAGCACTGAACTAGAGTTTTCTGCCGGGTTTACTGCTAAATCTCTGGCACAGGACTGCCTGCCTGCACAGAGCGAGCCTTCAGTGTGTATTTGCTGAATGAAAGAAGGATTCCGCTCATTAACCTTAGCCCAGCAGTCTTCCTAGAGAGGGTCATTCATCCTGGCATAGCTGGGGAAGAATTCCCAGGGAGCCTGTCAGCCTGAAAGCAGGTAGGAGCCTGGCGTGCCCATCCCCACGGCCAGCTGCCGTGTCCGTTACCGTGTTGGCGCCGGTGTGACAGGCAGGTTAAGACGAGACCACCCTGCCTCCGAGAGAGCCCGTTTGCCCCTCCCTCTTCTCTTCCTCCTAAGTCCCCAAGGCTCCGACGCCTTAATGCCCACCTTCTAATTGTGTATCGTTACCCCTGGTCTGCTCATGGTATCCCTGAGGTAAACTGGCATTTGTGAAGAGCTCACTTTACATCTCAGGCTGGTGCCGAGTGGCCCTTCACTATCATGAACGTTTGGGCTGCCTCCCCGGTAGGTAATCTGGATGGCGCTGGTCCCCAGAGGCTTGTGAATCATGGCGGGCATGGGAGAAATCTCAGAGTAATAATAAGTGCTATTGTTGGGATAAACGGTCTCCTGTTTGACAACACTTTCTTCTATTCAGCATCTTGGGTTAGTCGTCCCCCTTTTTCTAGAGGCCTGTGGAAACCAGACGCATCTGCCTGCTTGAGGTGGTACAGACTTAGAGGCTGGGAGACAGATAGGTTACAGCTAAGGTTACCTGCTGGGCTAAGATTAGAAGATTAGATTCAGCACCTTGGCTTCTCAGCTGGCTTTAAGTGGACATTTGCACGGCTGCCGTCTTTAGTCTTACCTGCTTCGTGGTCCCTTGATACAGCTCAGACCTGGTGCAGATACTGGCTTGTTCTGTGCCCTGTATCCTGGGGCTATTCATTCCCAATTTTACACAAAGAATGTATTTATACCCATATTCACTGACTTTGGGTCCAAAGTTCTGGGCTGGTTGAGAAGATGCCAAGAGATGGAAGGAAGGGCAGGAGGGGGTCCCCTGGCAGAAGGATGAGCCTCTGAACAAACGCTCATGCTGGGGTGTCGTGTGTGGGAAACCGGGAAGCCAGGGCCACTGCCGAGTGGAGCCCGTCCGCCAGTGGGGGGAGCCGGGGCAGAACCTCGCTAAGTTTTGTCGGTGCAGGAGCCTGTGCTGGGGGGTGTGGCCTCATCTGCCTTTGAGCTGGGACAGCGGCCTTTTAAAGATTTCATACCGGGAGAGATTGGAGGCCCTGACTTTCCCACTTGAGATGAGTTACATGAGCTACTTATGTATATTTTAAAAGTGCTCTGTCTCCTGAGAGCTCTGATCCTGTTCTCCCTGATCCTTTACAGCTAAAGTGATTCATTTGCTTGTTCATCCATCTAAGCAAAGAATAGTCAGCGAAGGTCCGCCGCACACGCGGCCTCATGACGTCACACTGCAAGAGATGCCAACATTTATAAAACGTGGACTTGCTTGTTCCGTAGCCTCAGGTTATAGATCCAGGGAAGTTCTGAGGCACTTTCTCCAGAAACTGTAATACTGGGTGGGAAATACAGATTCTGTGTTTAGGAACTGAGAGTTTCCTTCCAGATGGGAGGATGAGGGAAGGCTTTATGGTGGAAAGAGCATCTGCACGCTCTACATTCGAGTAAATCATTCCTATAGAAACCCACTGGTTTGGGGGCAGGGGGAGGGATGGATGGTTGAAGTCTACGTATTACTCAGGCCCCTGATTCGGCTCCTGCTGCTGGATGTTGGCTGTTGTCTTGACCTTCAGCTTCTCCAGCAGGGAGCGCGCAGGCCACCAGGAAGAAGGTGAAATGCACATCAAGCCATATTCTAATTTCCAGGTAGAGTAAATGCTCATGTATTTGGTCCAGGAGGGGGCTCGGTGCCTGGCCGCAGTGGGGGTCTGGAACGTCCGTGGTTCCAGCGATCTGTGCCGACCCTCCACACTCAGGGCCTCTCTGCGGGGGACAGTCGCGTTTGGCAAAGCTGACCCATAGATCCTGCCATCTCGAGCCTTAAAACTCAAGTTCACCAATGGGGCCTCTCCTGGCGCCCCGGTGCCCCGGCCGGCAGCGCGGAGGCTGCTTCCGTTCTGACGCAGGAATTTCTGAGGCTTTTCTCTGATCAGGAACTCCCTCGAGAAGGCCGGCTGACCTCTGACCTTACCGCAGGATGCCCCTAGGAAGATCCAGCCGTCCACTTGCCTCGAGCGGCAAAGACCATCTCTCTCTCTCTCTGTCTCCACATGGGAGTCACTGGGGAGCTTCTGGCAAAGCACTCCTCCTGCCTGCACCCCGCGCTGATGGAATCAGAGTCACGGACTGGGGCTTCCCGGGGCCCAGAGCTGCAGCTGTCTGGTGTCGGGGGATGTGCAGGGCCTCCTTCTTTAGCCCTGCAGACAAGTTAGGGTATGAGCAGGGGCGTGGCCTGGCCTCCTGGCTTTCTTACGTGCCTTTAAAGATATGCTAGGACTCTTATCTTAAAAGTCGGATTATAAAGGTGTTTCATCAAATCAGTGCTCATTCTAGAGCTGGCCGCACATTAACAGAAGCCAGATTTCCCAAGCTTCCCTATCTCAGGGCACACGAAACAGATTTTTCAACGTAAACACAAATGCTTTTCCTTTTCTGCTCCAAATGTACTCGCCCACGGGGCCTGGCGTTTAGTGATCAGACTTGTGACCTTTGACCTTCTCCCTCCAAGACCCTGTGGCAGTTTGTCTCTCTCCCTGACCCGGCCCCGGAAGCCCCTCGTGCAGGGCCCCCTGGTTCCTAAAGGCATTCTGGATTCTGCATTTTGAGCAGAGACTCCTTTCCAGAGGAGCAGTAGTGTTCAGCCTTTGGAGTTTACGTTGGCTTTGTCTCGTATCCGGGACACACCTTGTAACCTTTCCTAAAGAAATCATCCTTTTAGAATTAACTGGGAGGCCCAGCGTGCCCACGCTTAATCAGACCGTGCAGAGGCCACTTCGGCCATCATCTCGCATTCTGCCCCACATCCGTCCCGCACAGCAGGTGCACAGCTGCCATCAGCGAAACCACACTCTCTGATCAAATAGAATGAGGTCCCCCGAGGGCCCCTCTGTCTTCCGGCGCCAGAGCCCCGCCCATCGCAGCCCAGAGCTTCCGGACACTGGAAAGAGGCAGAGCCGGGCAGATAGAAGCCTCCGTGAACACCTGCCCACGTGGTGGGCGGCAGAGGGGCAAAGGCACAGCCCGGAGGGGCATGAGGTCAGCCCGGGAGCTCTGGCGGGGCTGGCTGCCTGCTCGGAGTCGGTACCCAGGATGATGTAGCAGGGATGCAGGGACAGAAGGGATGGTGAGTCGTCTCGTTATCCGGAAGGAGAGTCGTTCAGAGAGCCCTGGAGAGAAAAGACAGGGGCAGCTCCCTCTGTCTCATCAGATAGGAAGACACGTCGCAGATGGGGGCAAATGGGCGTTTAATCTGGTTTTCTTTAATGAGGAAAGCCGAGACAATGTAAAGCCCATGCGTCTTCATTCTAAATGGAAGTCTTCTCTCAGTGAATTGCCGAAGGCTCCCATAATTGCATTTTGCAAATGGCTGAATGAAGTAAGCCCACAGCTCTATTCTTACCCATCGGAGAGGGCGGCTTCCCAGCCCTTTGCTTTGCTGGAACTCAGCTAAACAGCAAACAGCTGCAGGAACAGAGCCCGATGCAGGGACCAGCTGCTGCTCTGTACCCCTGGGACTACTTGATGGGTACATGGACAGACCTCCGCAGCCAGCTCAGAACTTTGTCCTCCTGGAAGAGGGAGGAGGCTGGCCCGGCAGAGATTTTGGGGGGACGGGGGCACCCAGGGTTCTAAAAGGAAGAAGATGAAGCTTCACCCAGCGTAGGTTTGCTGTGGCCGGATAATGGCTTAGCGCCTCTGTCTCGTTTTCGGTGATCTACAACGCAAAACGTATCTTGTGTGTCCCTTGGGTCAACTTGTCTGAACCCCCTCAAATGCCTGCCGACCTGGAGGTCTTCTCAGGCTGAGAGCTCAGACGGGCTGCTGCCCCGTGCTCTGGAAAGAAGCCTTGAGCCATAGAGGAGAAGCCATGGGGATTGAAACTGGGATAAGAAAGGGGACGGCCAACAGTGCACGGCCCCTTCCTTGTAGAGGGAACAGTCTTTAAAAACCACACGCATGTCTAGAAACCTCAATCACTCGAGAATAAGGACCATGATGCCCAGATTTTGGCTCACTGACTCTCACTGGTTTCCTTCAGAACATCCTGGGCTTCCTCTCATTGCATGTGGAGGAATTCGGGGATCAGTATTTCATCCCCAAAAGCCCCTCTGAGAGGCTGTAACAGACAGATCACACCCTTACATCATCCTTGGTATATTGGGTGTGGTATTCCATCACCACTAAATCAAAGACCTGACTCCACCAAGGCAGGAGGGCATGCGATGAAGCGCCACCCTTGCTGATCAGAGCAGATCCACCGCCAGGACGAAAGGGACTCTTCTGGAACGTAGTCCCGGCATCCATCTCTCTTTTCTGAAACCACCCGTGGCAATTTGGGTAAGAACCCAATAAATTAGAATCATACTAAGGACGGATGAAAGATTCTTCTTTATACTGAACTAACATACCTCCAAACAATGTGTGGGTACTTGTTTCTAACGGAAGTCACCAGCGGAGCGTAAGGAAAACCAGTTCCATTTTTTTTTAACCGATGATTTGTTTTTCCAAGAGACTGAAAGTCTTTGGACAAAGATTCCATAAAAAACCTTCATATAAACAGGATTTGGACAATTAAAAACTGCGGTAATCGGCCTTTCTGCTGAGTGGATTCATAGCTCTGAGCCT
This sequence comes from Aethalodelphis obliquidens, assembly GCF_003676395.1. Classification (NCBI taxonomy): domain Eukaryota; kingdom Metazoa; phylum Chordata; class Mammalia; order Artiodactyla; family Delphinidae; genus Aethalodelphis; species Aethalodelphis obliquidens. The sequence goes on along the minus strand of NW_020837960.1, from coordinate 27,915,983 downwards.
CGAGTGAAGTATTGTTTAATCAAGAATGGCCAGTAGGTAAAAGTGAATCATCGCGTACCACGTCCATTTTCATGGCGTACTGCAGCTTTCCGAACGCTGTCAAGTTCGTTGTTGGTCTTGGCAGTGATATTTCTGTTTTAGTGGATGACACTTCCTTTTACCATAGGAGACAGAAGTCGGGCCAACTTTCCCAAGCAATGATGGTATCCAGAATGGGAATCTATCCCATTTTAAAATACAAACACTCCCATGCGTCCCCTTCACAAGCGGGCTTCCTTTCTTGTGAAGAGTTCTTCCTCCTTTTACAGATCAAAGATCAGCCTGTGAATTATCCCCAGAGAAATGAGACCCTCTGAGAGGTGGCTGGACAGTGTTCTGAGCCGGTCCGCCGCAGAGCTTCAGGGCATGGGCAGGTGCGCTGGTTCAGTGTTGTTCAAATGCTAGGCTTTGACACCTTAGTACGTTGTGAAATGAATTTAGTGGTTTGTAACTGCATTTTGAAAAACAACAAAGGAACATAGAATAAAAATTTAAAAACGAGATTACTGCAGGTAAGAGGGGAAAGTGTCATTATGTGAAACTTTGGTTTCACACACACGCCCCGTGTATGCATGTGTGTGTGTGTAACAATGTACAATGGTGTTTTTACAGTGGGTCACCGACAGAGAATTTGGAAAAACATTGTTCTGGTTTGCTATCACAGGGAGAGGTCGTCTTATGCAATGACTCCTGTAAGTCATACATTTGAAGTTAAAATAACAGCTGCAACAACAAAAGTAACAAAAGCAGTAAAGATGGAAGGTGTGTGGTGGGGCCAGAGATCAGGAAGGGGGAAAATAAAACATCCTGGGCTGGCGTAGCACAGGGAGATCAGCTCGGTACTTTGTGACCACCTGCGGGGAGGCGGTGGATAGGGAGGGTGGGAGGGAGGGAGATGCAAGAGGGAAGAGATATGGGGATATATGTATATGTATAACTGATTCACTTTGTTATAAAGCAGAAACTAACACGCCACTGTAAAGCAATTATACTCCAATAAAGATGTTTAAAATATATATATATAATGAAAAACAAAAGTCAAAAACAAAAAAAAAATCCTGGGCTGGCTGCACTACCTGTGATTAAACTCCTGGAAATGTACCATCAGCCAGAGAAACAGCAGCTTCTTGGGAGCAGGTCCCACAGCCTGGGCAGGGGGAGGTCTGCACCGTGATCCGGGGGGCAGGTTCACGGCTGGAACAGGGGTGGCGAGCACACACACACACCTGCCCACTTGCCTTGGGGCTGGTGAGAGGGTCCCTGGGCACTGGTTGCTGGTCTTGCGGGGGGAGGCAAGGGCAGTGCGTTTCAGAGCTTCGCCATGGATGTCAGACAGCCCTGTGCTGACTGCTGGCTCTACCATTTACTAGCCTTTGGGCAAAACACTTCAAGCCTCTCTGAGCCTCAGTTTCCTCGTCTGGGAAATGAACATGAAAACATTTACTTTATCATCTTGCTGTGAGGCTTGAGTGGAGAAGCCGAGAGTGGGTAGCTTAATAAATGTTAGCTCCCTCCAGACACCTCGCGTGCGGTAGCTCCCACCTGCTGCCAGGAAGCAGAACGGACCATCTGGTAGGGGAGGACCGTCTTCTGTCCCTTATTACCTCACGGAATGCTTGGTGGAAGGGGAAGGAATGGGGTGGAAGGAAATGGTCCAGAGGGGGCCCAGGGCAGTAAAGAGGTGGCTTCGGCAGCTACCCATCCCACCCCGGAAGCTGCTTCCCGTTGCATGAGCGGCAGGGCTGTGGCAGTGACTTCCCTGTGACATCCCCTGCCCCGCCGCCCCTGACTCCGGGACTCCCGCGTAACCAACAGATCCTGGCTCTGCTGCCTCGGCACAAGGCTGAGGGTGGCCGCCGTCACAGTAGAGTGTCCTGCCCTTGACGTTTGGGCCACTGACATTTCCCCTCGTTGCAGTCCACCTCGGTCCTCCAAGCAGCGAGGCCATTGGAGCCCCCGGTCCCCGGCTCTCTGTGTAACCAGAGCTGTGATCTCCTGCAGGTGGAAGACATCACTGCCAGCCATGAGGCGGCTCTCCTAGAGATGGAAAACAGCCACACGGTCGCCATCTCGCTCCTGCAGGATGACCACGACCACAAGGTGCAAGGTAGCTACGAGGCTTGGTGCGCGCGGTGGGCGGGCAGGGTGGGCTGTGTGCACTGACCCTCTCCGGCTGCAGACACGGGGAGCCCTCCCTTTCCCTCTTGCTTCCCTTTCCCTTCTTCCTTCCTTTCCTTCCTGGTGTGTCCTTTGTGTTGCTTCTTGGGTTAAGAAAAGACAGAAATCCAGGACCTGGGTAACTACAGTAAGTCCCCTACATATGAATGAGTTCCGTTCCGAGAGTGCGTTCGTAAGTCCAGTTCGTTCATAAGTCCAACAAAGTGAGCCTAGGTACCCAACTAACACAATCAGCTATATAGTACTGTCCTGTAATAGGTTCATAATACTTTTCACACAAATAATACATAAAAAGCAAACAACACAAAAGTAAAGAAAACATGTTTAATCTTACAGTCCAGTACCTTGAAAAGTACAGTAGTCCAGTACAACAGCTGGCATCCAGGGGCTGGCATTGCCCGAACAGGCAAGAAGAGTTACTGACTGGAGGGGAGAGAGGAGGTGGGAGGTGGTAGAGCTGAAGGATCGTCAGCAACAGGGGACGGAGGGCCAGCTGCAATGTCACTCACGCCTGACGCTGATGGAATGCACGTTCGCATCTTTGAAAGTTCGCGGCTTGAAGGTTCTTTTGTAGGGGACTTACTGTACTTTCCTCTGAAGCCGATCCTCTCAACCCTGCCTGAATACTGGAGCCTTGGTCCCAGAGCAGGGTTTGGTAGCTGGTCTGGGTTACAGCCTGGGCTTGTTAAAGCTCATAGGTGAACGTAACAGGTAGCCAAGCTTGAGACCCACTGTTCTACAGTAAGTGTAGAAATCCTGGGCTTTGTCTTGTTTTGTGGCCTTATAACCGTCCCACAGGTGTGGTGTTGTCAGGGCCACGCCAGCATCTGATTGGGCCTGGCTCTCCACACCTTGCACTCAGACCACACTCACCATGGATGTAAGTGGACTCTCAGGATCTTTCTTTTTACATTTTTTATAACTTTGACTTGTCTTTGGATATGTAGGATTTTATGTGGGTTGTAACAATAGCAACAGCGTTTAACTAAGTACTACTAAGATTTTGACTGTGAAAGAAGCTTTTTACACGTTAACGTGCATTTACGTTATATAGAGAATTTGCTTTTCAATTTCCCCTTTCCTCATTTCTTCCTCCCCAGTCAGCTGATTGTTAAAGTATATGAAAAACAATTAATTTAACAATAGATTAATAAATTCCAAAAATTTGAGAATATCAGAGTTTTAAAATTATCTTAAAATGTTCTTTGTAAACAGCAAGGCCCACTGTGCAGTAATCAATGATCATGTGATTGCCCCCTCGAGCACCAGCCCCACCGCCTCTGGGAACTACCCATACGTGGAAAAGTCCAAGCTGGACGCAAGGGAGAGGAATTTCCTGAGAACTAGTTAAATGCGTTACCTGTTCCTGAGAGCGTGTCTCATGCTTAGAGGACCAGCTCCCGCCCCTGGATGCACATTGGAACCACCTGGAGAGTTTTTTAAAAATACTGGTGTGTAGCTCCCCTTACAGAGGTTCCGATCTAATTGCTCTGGGGTGCAGCCCAGGCATCGGGATTTTTTAAAGCTCCCCAGGTGATTCTAATATGTAGCAAAATTGGAGAAGCACTCTCTTAGAGCACAGTCTTAAGCATGGGACAGAGTGTCAGGACCTTAAAATCATGAACTACATATGAGTACATAGATAGTCGCCATGGTTTATGCCACCTAATAGATACGGACTTTTCTTTGCTTGTGAGGTATAGGGTGTCTGAAAATGCCCTGGAGCCCATCACTACACTGTAGGAAAATGGTCTCAGGAAAGGGAACAGGAATGGAAATGTTACAATGAGTGTTGCCTTTTGTTTCCGGATTTTCATATAAATAGACTTGGTAGATTTTTCTGACTAATGAAGTCTCACTTAGGCGCCACATCCAGGGCCTTTGAATTACATATAATGTGAAGACAATGTAGGCGTATGTAATGGTAGCTAAAAACGTCATTATTATGGATGGTGCTATGGACTAATGGATGGTGCTAATGACTATTAAAAGTAATCATTTAGACAAAGGCAGGTAGACCAGAAACCCACATGGTTTTATGTCAATAAAATAAGCACAAACTTTTTTCTTTTTTCCCAAATGTAAATTTCAGCTATAACAACTGGATTTTTAAGAGACCTTTAACCATCATTAGTTAAAAGATTTGGGTCAATGGAAACCACAAAGTTTTTCTTAATTGCAGCTTATGCCAGCCGGAATGATAATTATCGGTCTCCAGTACTCTCCTGTGCTAAGCATATGATCCAGGTTGATTAATGAAACCTTTCCTCTCTCCAGTTGTAACATGAAAACAAATTGCTTGTGTAGCTAGAATGAGACGGGCTTCACCCAGCTAATAAGACTATTCCCATCTGGAGGAAAATAGAATCCATTTGCTTAATAACTCTTACGTGACATCTCTTGCTGCCTATCTTGCAAATTATCACTGGAATGACACTTTTCACGGAATAGAATTGCTCCAAACTCCCCAAGAGGAACCAGTCCAATGAGTCCTTCCTTCTGAGTGGCTTAACATCGACTCTTTGCTCAAGCAAATCCTAGCATCTGTGGTTTCCAGAGTGTGGCCCAGAGGCCACCAAGGTGCCTTTGCAGGCACAGCACTGGTCCCGTTCACCTGTCCATTCTCCAGCAAGCCCATGCCCCGCTCTCCTTGGAAAGGTCCCTGCTTCAGCCCGAGACTGCGGCTTCGTGGTAGAAAAGAAGAGTAATCCTGGGAGGGAAGAAAAGGGAGATTTAACATTAATTACCTAGTGGTTTTACCATTAGGAATAGTTGGAGAATTCAGTGAGTGCTGTGAATGGAGAATCTGACTTGGCCAGGGTGTTGGTAGAGCTGGGTATAAAAGTGAGTGTGTGTGTGTGTGTGTGTGTGTGTGTGTGCGCGCGCACGCACGTGTGCGCGTGCTTGTGCTCTGTTTGCTTCCCTCCCTCCTTTCTTTCCTCTTAACCCTCGCCGTTTCTTCTATTTCCTTCCTCATCCTTTCTCCCTCTCTCCTAAATAACATTGCATACAATTTCAAACTAATGGAGAGGTCTCTTTAGGCTTAAGTCCGCTATATACTGGTGTCCCTTACTCACCTACGTCACTAGTCTTAGCCTGGCAAAAGAATCTTGTTTGATCCCTTTTCAAAAGAAAGATCAACCTAACAATTTGATGTCTTCTCTCCAGAACTGATATCTACCCACGAGCTTGAAAAGAAAGAATTGGAAGAAAATTTTGAAAAGCTGCGGCTGTCATTACAGGTTAGTGTTTCCTTAACTCCAACATCATGATAATGGCAGCATTGTTATTCCTGTCCGCAGACATTTATCCAGCACCTACCGTGTACTGGATCCTGTACTAAGCATCGGAATATGGGGGTAAATAAGACCTACTCCCTGCCCTTAAGGAGTTTACTGTCTACTCAGAGCTGTGATACAAATAGTGACAGACCAACACGGAAGGTAACACATACTTGCACAGAATGAATAATACCGTTAGCGCCACAGGGGTTCCGAGAGACGGCTCCCCATGTGCTTGCGGTCAGAGTCATGTTTGGGGAAAGGGGAGGATTAGGGAGCAGAGCATTCTAGGCAGGGGTAACGGGGTAAGGAGACTCATGTAGGGCAGAAATCACAGGACATGTTCTGGGACTTGTAAAAGCAACTTCAATCCCCTGTGGATGTAACGAAGCTTCTTGGCGTCCCGCTTGAAACCTACACAGAGTGTGGGTCTCAGATGCCAGGGACGCTCCCTGGCTTCCTTCTGATCTCGAAGGGGAGAATGGAGGTCTCTGCCTTCCAGAGACCCCAATCAGCTGCTTCTGTGAAAAGATGTTGACCGCCCCCAGCCCTAGAGAGGGGCTGCCTGGGAAGCCAGGGGGAGGTTGGTGGCCCTGCTTCTATTGCCAGCTGTGGACGTCCCAGTCATAGAAAGATTACCTTTTAAATATTAGGGACATTCACACCTGGAAATTTGGGAGGTGATTACCATAATTCTAATACAAAGGCAGGAGTTTTGTTTCTTCAATGGCTCACTTTCCCCAGGCAGTGTTTCTCGCACAGAGCCTGCCCTGCCGAGAAAAGAATCTAGGATCATGGAGTGTCACACTATTGAGTGCACTATTCAAAAATTTTTAAATGGGGAACCACCTGCTGCAAACCCACCCCCGGTCCATCGATCCATGGACCCATCGGGGGGCCTCACACGCCCACGTGCTCCCTGTGTAGCTTGTCCTTGGCAAATTAACCCCAAACTTTTTTGTGTGCCCCACATCCCACACCACCCAGATACATTACCCTTAAGGAACACAACCCAGGAAGGTAACAGCCATACTGTGATGTATCCGAAAACCCCAAACAGTCCAAAACCAAAAGAAGGGAGAGTTCTGCTTCACCCACGAGTCTTCACTTTGCCACTCACATCACACAGTCATGAACTGTGCACATTTTAGTGGTAACTCATGGGCAGAATCCATTTGAGCTGGAGATTTTCTGGTGTCAGGTGGGTACAGTTGCTTAGGCCAGTCTCCTTGGGCTGCTGGCAGCTAGAGAAACAGGTTTGGGGTAAAAGATTTGAGTTTGAGGTTTAAATCCCCACTGTACCTTCTCTTAATAGCTTTGAAATCTTGGGCAGCTACATAAGCTGTAAACCTTAGTTTATCCATCTGTAAAATGGGGATAATGCCAATTCCTTCCTCAAAGTGTGAGCAGCTTAAGGGAAATAATATGTGTATCAATGAAAACATTAATCAATAGTCAATCCAAGAAAGAAATGGAGAATTTTATTTGAGCCAACCTGAGGATTAGAACCCAGGAGACAGTCTTTATGTGGTATACAATGGAATACTACTCAGCCATAGAAAAGAACGAAATTTTGCCATTTGAAGCAACATGGATAGACTTGGAGGGCATTCTGCTAAGTGAAATACGTCAGAGAAAGACAAATACTGTATGATGTCACTTATATGTGCAAATATAAAAAACACAACAAACTAGTCAATGTAACATAAAAGAAGCAGACTCACAGATACAGAGAACAAGCTAGTGGTTACCAGTGGGGGGAGGGCACGTAGGGATGGGGGAGGGGAGGTACAAATTGCTGGGTGTAAATAGGCTCGAGGATGTGTTGTGCAACACGGGGAATATTTTGTAATTGCAATATTTTGTAATAACTGTAAATAGTAACCTTTAAAAATTGTATTAAATTTTTTTTAAAGATTAAAAGACAAAGTGCTAAGGGCTGTCCCTTAGAGGTCAATGCACAGTTATATAAATTTTTGAGACAAAGGGTCTTACATCAAAGTAACATATTGACGGTGTACGTAGTCCAACAGGGCAGGTAGTGGGTCATCGTGACCCCTTACAGGATTGAGAAAGGAATGTTAGCTCCTAAGGAGTTACCTTGCTGGCTCCAGGAGAGAATTGCTTTTTTTTTTTTCCAGTGAGCAGGCATTCCTGTGTCTTCTGAGGGGATCTAGTTAATGTATAATGCAGATGCACCATGCACACTAAAGAGGGGTAGTGGCCCAGATGGGCAGAGAGAGAATTTTCTGTTTAAAAATTTTCTGGTCCTGCCTTAAAAATAAATTGATTTCATCATGTGTAAAGGGCATAGAGCACTAGGCAGCAGCTAGTGCTATTATAATAGTTTCAGGCGTTGTTACATTTGCCACCATCATCATTATTATGGGGCCGTTGGTTAACTCCAAGTGGTCCCTGCCGGGCCAGGTCACCAGCTGGGTCTTGGTGCTCTTACCTTGGCATAAAGTAGCCAATCCAAGTTGAAGAACAGCACGTCCTGTCTGATTGCTGGGGCACCATTGTGTGCCTGAGGATCTGTTTTGAATAATGGCGAAGAAAGCAGAAAAAACACAGTGTGATAGTTTAGATGCCACCTAGATGGTACTTGCCTGCGTTTTTCACTGTTTCACATTTTAATGGAGGACAAGAGGCTCGAGAGGAATGCTTGCTCTGACGAGGCTTGTATAGGAGGTGGGTAGCACTCCAGTCATTTTAATTTTTGCAATAAAATAATAGCTAATATTTATAGAGCACTTACTGTATGCCAGGTGCTGTTCTAAGTATTAACTCACCACCATCCTCTGGGTTAGGTATTATCGTACCCATTTTACAGATGGGGAAACCTAGACACAGTGGTTAAACTACGGAGCGCTCCAGTCATTTTATAGTCACGTTCTACGCATGCGTGCTGGGGCCCAGCCGGCTGTCCTGAGCCCTGATTTACACTTGCTGGCTCATGTGCCTTCCAGCTCCCACTGACACTGTCTTGCCCTCATACAGCAGCATGTGCACTTAATGGCACTGTGGGGGGCTTTTATTTCTTCAAAATGAAATGGAAGTAACTGGGAACAAAAAAGGAGAGAAGGAAAAGGAACCCGCCAAGGCTGGGTTCTCTGTGATGACAAGAAAGCGGTCGAGCCAGCACGTGCTATGTGGCAGTGCTCTCGTGTGCAGTTCCATCGTTGACCGCACCCAGCTGCTCACATGTGGTGAGCAGGGCCATCTCTCTTGCCAGAAGTGTTCACGGGAAGACCTCAGTCCCTGGGTTTTAATGTTACAGAAGTGGTGATGGGGGTGGAGAATTTTGGAACACGTGGCACCAGCAAGGCACCGTCTTTTCCCTCTGCTTGGGCGTCAAGGCTCTGCCCAGCTCCCTCTGCTGCCCGCCGGCATCGGTCAGGGCCGGGGCTGCGGGGAGAGGGCTCAGCGTGGTGGCACCTGCGCTGGCAGCAGGGCTGGGGCCCCGGGCCTCCCCACACACGCCTCCATTCTCTCCATCTTCACACACAGAGCAGCCCCGTGGCGGGCACGTGCTGGGATGGGGGTCAGGAGGGCCCTCCGGGTCGGGGGGGAGCGTCTGAACGGGACAGATTTCACTCACGTGGCAGCTCAGGCCAGGGGCCTGCCACCCAGGGGCGCCGAGCGGAGGCCAGAAGAGGGCCGGGGGTGGGCGGGAGCTGGCTGTGGGGGAAGAGCGGATGTAAGGTGGGTTGGGGGCAGCGAGACGAGAAAGGCGGATGCGGAGGCTGCACACGCTGCGTCAGCGGCACTTGGTCCCGAGGGCACGGGGTTTTACGTAGGGGGGTGAGGGGCTCAGGCTTGCGCTTTAGAAAGCTCCCCCTCCCCCGTGCCCCGACCCTGACTCCCCCTTGAGGGCAAACGAGTTGCCGGGTCCGGGACAAAGTCAGCGAGTGGCTCCACCCGGTGGAGGGAGTAGGATCAGGAGTGTTTGTGGATCCGGGGACGTGATGCAGGAGGCCGCATCCTCCGGGCCCTGCCATTGCTGTGTTTAGTGTGGGGGAGGGGCTCGAGCAGAGCCAGAAGTCAAGGTTGGTTCGACAGCTTCTGGCTTGAACTTGACAGATGAGCACAGTTCTTCTCTGAGATGGATTAACCGTCCTTCCTGAAGCGGGGGGCTAGAGCCCCCCCAGACTAAGATGCCTCTCTGCTGATGGGCTGCTTTTGTGAAGTCAGATGATAAATTATTAAACGCCTCCGCTCCGCAAGCTCCTTGCTTTCCTGGGGGTGGGGGGCGAGGACAGCTCTCTGATCTCAGGAGGCGCTGAGTCGGGCCACCTGCTTCGAGTGCCCCGCCAGTGTGCGTGCACTTTCCGTGCGACAGAAACATGCATCTGTCAGTGTTCTGTGGTCCATTCTGGACAAGGCACGGAGGCAGGGAGACTGGGGGCCTCTCCCTGCTGCATGCGAAGGCCTTTCGGTGGAGCCCGGTGGGGGGGACCTCTGATCTGGACGCCCTGGGAAGAGCCCCCAGGGCAGGGTGGTGGCCATCATCACCGCCTCCCAGGTGCCACGTCTGCAGGGGACCGGGCTGGACGTTTCGTGTGTTACCTGCAGGACCAGGTGGACACGCTGACCTTCCAGAGCCAGTCTCTGCGGGACCGAGCCAGACGCTTCGAGGAAGCTTTGAGGAAAAACACTGAGGAGCAGCTGGAGGTATCATGCGCTTCCGGTCTCCCAGCACCCGCAGGGCCCTTGCAAGGCAGTTCTGTTGGACTCCAGGAAACCCGGGGCTCCCCCAGCAGTCACCCCGAAGGCAGGGCCCCTGTGCTGATCTGACGCCAGAGCGACAGCGGTCAGGGCCTCCCGGGATTTTAAGCATGTGCCTGTCAGCACCTGTGCTGAGTCGGGATGGCCCTGGGTTCTCCATCTAAGTGTTATTCTTGCCTCATTGCACACGGCTCCCCAGCCCCTGTCCCTGGGCTGCTGTGACGAGCTGGGCCTGGAAACACCCCACCCTGGCCAGGCCCCATTCCAGCCCCACGTCCCGTTCCCTCCCAGTGCCGCCTGCAAGGGAGGCATCCCTGAAGCCCCAGTTGGTGGGGTGAGGGGTTTTTCCTCAGGCTGGCACAATTCCTTCCCTCTGATGTAAGGTGCCAGATAAAACACACGAGGCAAAATACACAACACCCAGTTACACGTGAATTACAGATCAGTGAGTTTCTTAGTAACAAGTATGTCTCATGCAATACTTAGTGAGATTCCAACACAGTTGAACATCCTTTTTGTTTGTCACATCTGGCAACCTTATTCTCACATTTACTTTTCTACAACAGCCTTTTCTGCTTCTTAAACCACTTTGCTCATTTCCTATGCATGGCAGGGGGCGGGGCCCTCCATGGGCACAGTTGGGACCTTTCAATCCCCACCTGTCTGTTGAATCAAGTAGTCTGCGTGAATGTTAAAAGCCCATGTTGAATGTACTGTTTTTGCCCGCTAAATTCCCTTGGGGCGGTAGGCTGGTGGTATCCGGCTACCCCAGGATCCGACGTTTCAGGGAATGACGGCTTCATCTCTCCTGCTCCCCAAGGAGCTGGATTTTCAGTAGCTCCCCCAGTGGAAACTCGTGGGCATTGTTATCAGGAAGGCTGTGAGCACTGTCTCCCTCTCGCCCTCTCGCGCTCATTCTCCAGTGCCCGTTAGGAAGCTTGTTAACGGATGGCTAGATTGTGCTGAATTCATGGTGCTGGTGGATACTGGGCTTCGCCGGGCTGCCTGGTAAACAGCCCCTTGCTCTCTGCCCCTGTAGATTGCATTGGCTCCTTATCAGCACCTGGAAGAAGACATGAAGAGTCTGAAGCAGGTATTAGAGATGAAGAATCAGCAAATACACCAGCAGGAAAAGAAGATCATTGAGCTGGAAAAGCTGGTGAGTCGGCCTCTTACCTTGGGAGGCCCCCGTAACCTGCATGATATCCCTGCTGCCACGGTGGATGTCAATATTAACAGCACCCATGGCCCCATCCAGGTGGGGGCCCTTACATGTCCGGTGCTCACACGTGAGCAGAAAACGCCTTTCTTAGGAAGCCAGGAGTTCGGAAGTCTCAGAGGTGGCCTCATTTGTAGAAACCCGGAGGCCGTCTGATGCCCCGCCTGGCTCCGCATCCACCTCTGTGATGTGCCAGTTCCTCCCCGCCCCGGGGAAGGTGTGCGGTGAGCCTGCATCTGTGGAGCGAGGCTGTTGTGCACCAGGCACGGCGCAGACACTCTGTGCGCGTGTGTTCTTTAGCTCTGACGGCAGTCCGCTGAGTAGGTGCTGTCAGGAGCCTCCTTTCACAGATGCGGAGACGGAGGCTTAGGACGAGGTCATGTCTCACCCAGGGCCAAACAGTGGTCCAGCCCAGGCGTGAGCCCTGGGCCAGAGCTCCAGGCCCCGGCTTTCAGCCTGGCTCCCGCAGAACTAGCAAAGGGCACCCCTTTGGGGGAGTAGAGCAGCCAGGGTTCACTCCCCGCCCCTGTGGGTGCGAGGGCTGAAGCTGAGACAGTCATCCGGAGTCAGCAGCAGAGAAGCCTGCCTCCAGGGAGATGCCATTCTGAGGGGAAGGTTGGCCCAAGGGTCGCAGGTAGATTAATTTTTTCTTTTTTATTGTATATTTAAAATAAATGTTTGATACTCTAAAAGGAAATATAATTTCCTCTAAAAGGAAATTATAAGATATAGATAAGAAAATTAAAATGACATATTTCTACACTGTTAATATTTCCAGAGCCTTTCTTCTGTACAAGTGTACACACCCTAATATACGACCCACACACACATACGAGTGTTTTGTATCCTGCTTTCTTTCAGTTAGCAAACCCTCAGCTTACCATCTCAGTAACTGATCACCTCCTCTAACTTTTCAAGTACGGAGTGTATGTCTCCGAAATGTCCTTGAAGCCGCTATATCCAAACCAGGAGCCGGTCCCAGACCACCTGTCGCGTTCAGTCGGCACGTCCCCCTCCTGATCTAGCACCGTCCCTCTCTGGGGACATCTCTCGCTGCACGGATGCCTGTCAGTCAGGATAAGGGCAGACGGGGGTGTGAGTGCCTATTGCCAGCATCAGAGGCAATGCTGGCGTCCTGGCGCCCTCCAGCAGCCCAGAGCTTCCCAGCAAGGCCAGAGCTAAGGCCAGCGGGGGGCTCGCGAACAGAGTCCTCCCGTCTCAGCCCTGCAGCCCTCCTCCTCCAGGCAGGGCCACCTGCATCGTTATCTGGTCAGCCACAAGCCTCCGGGCTGCTTTGGCTGTATTTAGCCATGCTCCAGGCCTTCTGCAGGTACGCAAGAGTTCTCATTCCAGAAATCTTTCCAGGCAGAGGGGTGGGTAGGGGTAGGGGGAAGAACTGATTTAATCACTTCCCATTTCCTGGGAGGGCCTTGCTGAAGGGCAGGGGCAGAGCCCAGAGCCCTGGTGCCTAAGCCTGAGTCATGGAGAAGCGGCGGTTTCCTTTAAAGATTCCTCTAGCATTTATTTCTCAGTGCATCTTAGAATGGAGCTCTACTTCGGCTAGGTCTCAGGCCCTGGGGACACACCGACAGAGAGAGCGGGGCGTGAGTTGCAGAGGAGTGGCAACCACAGAGGATGTTCTCTTCTGATCATGTGCCACGCTGAGCTCGCGCTGCACGTTCCCGGCTGCCCAGAGCCTCAGAAGGAAAAGAGCGTGTCCATGCTGTTTGCATTTCCAGCCCTCCATTAATTCAGAATGTCGTAGAATGCACACAGGCCTGGCCAGAGATGCCAGTGCAGGGCAGACGGGCTGATGGGAAGAACCGGGGGACCCATCAGCCACACGGGGTCCAGGTGGTGCTCGCGGCTCATTTCCGACAATGGCAGGGGTCTGGGGACACTCACTATGAGAGATACATTCTACGTAGGAATCCAGTACAGGCACACACGTAAGTTGTATATATACAGTACATGCGATCCACTATATACACTAATATATACACACATAATACATCTAAGAGGGAAATACACACTGTATCTAAAATACATACAATACTTTTACTACACACGGTGCACTCTGGTATTTTCTATTCTGTTTTGTTTAAAAAAGAAATGCTGGTCACGTCCCTCTAACCTGATTTTACAACCGACTAATGCATTGCAAACTGTGGTTTGGAAAACACTGTTCTTGATAATGTTCCGAAGCCCAGAAGCCGAGGGCATTGGTCTGCCATCTGTCCATAGGGCCTTGCTGAGCAGCTCTTGACACTGCATCTTTTATAGGCAGAGAAGAACATTATCCTGGAGGAAAAGATCCAAGTTCTCCAACAGCAGAATGAAGACCTCAAAGCCAGGATTGACCAGAACACCGTCGTCACGAGGTAGGTGGGCCTGGGCGTCGGAGCTTCCAAAGCATGTGTCGCGGACAGGATGGCTTTGCTCTTGACCTTGGAGCGCTCTGCTTTTGTCCTCACCCCTCCGCGCCCCGAGGCTTTCCCACACAGGCTCTTGGCGCTCCCGCGCTGAGGGCAGCATAGAACACACCGCTCTGAGCGCCCAGCCGATGCCCGGGCTCCGCAGAGCGGTGGGTCCCACCTTGGTGGAAATGAGTGACACCGGCCAAAGCCTGGGGCACAGCTGGGAGGTGACGGGGATGTTTCTGGAGGAGGTTTTGGAGAGGCTGCCAGCTGGGGGTTCCTAGGCTAAAGAGAACCACCGTGTGAGCCGACGCCGAGCTCCATCGCTGGGGCCTGCGGCTGCTGCGCCGGCGCTGGGCCAGGGGGTCATGGCAGAGGAGAGCTGGCCTGGCCAAAGGGCAGCAGGGAGGGGACGCACCAATGCAGCTGCTCCCCAGGGACACTGCTTCCATCTTGGTGCTGCCTTCCTTGCTCGGAGGGCCCCAGGAAGGGAGATGGGGGGCAGACCCACTGCTGTCACGACAGAGGCACAGAGCGCCTCGGTTCCTTTTCATTTAGCATCCATTAGCCGCAAACATCAACTAAGCATCCGTTACGCACCAGGCCTCAGACTGGGTGCCGGGCACTCGAGGAGGACCGCTCTGGGGCCTGTTCTCCAGATGCACAGACCAGAGGTGATGGCTGCCAGGGAGGCCTGAGCCAGCGGCAGGGCGTCCCACACCAAGCCGCACTTCCCGCTCTCTCTCCCGGCGGCTTCTGCTCTCTCCCCTGGCCCCCAGCGCCTCCCCTGACCCGGGCAGAGGGGCTGTGGGCAGATCGGCTGTTGGCGGAGGGTCTCTGGGAACGGATGTGTGGCTGGGATGAGTGGCAATCGCGTTTCAACCCCGCTTCTTGGTCCCTGGGGTCTGGCAGGACCCTGTTCTCCCCGCGGGCACCCACCACCTACCCCCTTTCCCTGCAACCCTCGGCCTTGCAGACCTCAGGTTAAGTGCCTTCCGGCGTGACTGCTGCTCGACAGTTGCTTGTTCTCCCCGTGCAGACAGCTGTCAGAGGAGAATGCTAACCTCCAGGAATACGTGGAGAAAGAAACACAGGAGAAGAAAAGATTGAGCCGAACCAACGAAGAGCTGCTTTGGAAGCTGCAAACGGGGGACCCAACCAGCCCGATTAAACTGTCCCCCACATCCCCCGTTTACCGAGGCTCCTCCTCCGGGCCCTCCTCTCCCGCCAGAGTCAGCATGACGCCCAGATGACGCCACCACGCTGCGGGTCGAGCTGCGGCGCCTGGTCCACGAGGGTTTCCGCCTCGAGGGAGTGGTGACCGTGGACCGGCCCGACTGACCCTGTGCGCATGCCCAGTAGCTGTATAGCTGCATCCTAGGCAGAGTCCTTTTCTGATCCTCGTGTAAGACTGTCCTGGTACTGGCACTTCGGAAAGTGTAAATGGTAGCGTCTGATGTGCAAACGTTTGACCGTAGTTAGAGCCGAAAGAAAGAAACGCCGACTGTTCTGCAATGAACTTTCACTGCAGAGTATCAGGTTAGTTACAAATAGCTCAGTTTTGAACACCCACTGAATAACCATTGTGTACTGCACCGATATGCGTGTATATTTAGATATACGTGTATACACATGCAGCGCTTCTGAATTGCATTTTTTATAACATGAAGTGCTGACATATTTTGGTGAAGGTCAGCAGTTTTCTAACTCGTGCCTAAGAATTATTGGGAAATGAAAATGCATTTCTATCTACCTTCCCAGGAATATTTCTACCCAAAATACAAAAAGGAAAAAAAAAAAAAAGATACAGAGAAGCAGCGCCTTCCGACCTACCACCACGTGGTACTCTGTTCAACACCAGCACCGGCCGTTCACGAACGGTACCTGCCTTCGGAACAATCAGCTTCTTAGTCCACATGATGTGAGGTCACCATTACTCCATCCGCGAGTTTCAATCATTAATACTTCTGTCATGAGCGGATAAGGGGCAGCAGTGGGAAACCCGGAGGGGGTGAGGAGTTTGGCAGGTGTCACTCATGACAGTGGATCATCTATAGTCTTGTAAACACAAGTTCTGCTTTTTTTCCCTAAATGGCATCTTGGAATCCATCATTAAGCTCTTTCATCTTTGGGAAAATATGGAAGCACATGACCTTATAGGTTGAGGGTGAGAGTGACCTTGGAGTTGGCCAAGACCATTCACGCTCCATCCTCCAGAAGGAAGACCGCTAATAGGGTCTGTGTTCTGACTAAGCGTAGGGTAGGAAAGCGTACTCTGCCATCCTAGTTGCTTTACTCTGATGTGTTGCTGAAAATGGTCAACTCACCAAAGTATGACCCTCAGCCCCACTTCACTGGCACCCCCCTTCGGTCTGGTTCCGTAACCCAACCTCATTCCTGTACATTGAGAAGCTCAGGGGTTCCAGCAGGGGCTTCCAGAAATCCTGGGGGATCAGTTCCAAGCTGTGCTAGACCATCACATGGCCTCCCAGAAACCCAGGTGCATTTTCTGCCGGGTGATCGAGCAGTGCCACAGCTGACAGAGGTCCCGTCTCTGGCCCAGGAGGTTCTTCCAAACAGAGGAAGGAGCCCGGGAAACAGCCAGCCAGCGGTGGCTGGCTTCTGGACTGGCGTTTGGCTCTGAAACGGTAGAATTAGAACCTGAGAGGTATTCCTGTAGTGCTGTGGACGATTAGAAGCAAGACACACAAAAGAAAGAAGCGGTTTCAACAGTTGATATGGTGATGACAATGATGCCTTTGTTCACTGTTTGTGACGAAGACCCTGCGCTTTTCTCCCTAAGGCCCCTCAAAATGGTCCTGAGCACAGGACTGGCTCTGAGCTTACCCGAGGCGGGCGGCCTCATGTAGGGTTGCTTCGTGGGCCAGAGCCACAGAGCAGGGAAGAAACGGCCCACGCAAGGGCTTGGCTGGCCCAGAGCCCTGCCTGCTCTGTGAATACGGGGCCGGCGTAAAGACAGACCTGGTCTGTGTTCCTTGCGTGAGTCAAGGTTGGGCTTCCCGGCCTCGTGTACATCTCATTTCTAGCAAACCTCCAGGTGTTTGCCCATCCTGGGGACATACGCAGGAGTATCCACTGAAGAAACATTTTTTTCCTTTAGTGGCTCTGCATGATGCTGTGATGTTGAGTTGGGCCTCCCATTAGAGTAGATCATGCCACGTTGACGAGACACACACGTGTTTATTCTTCTAGCAGGCACACCTGCAGACACGATCGCTCAGCCCTCTGAACTAGGAGCTGCTTCCCTAACGGCACTTGCTAAATGCAGTTACACAGCAATACAGACACCAGTGTTATGTTAGAATGGGGTCCAGTGTGTTAGCCTGTTGCAGTCAAAGTTGTAGTGGTGTTAGAACGAAGCAGTCCCTCACCAGGCGACTAGAGCGTGGCTCTAACCAGCCCTGACCTTGGGTGCTTGAGCTAATTCCCCCCTTGCCCTGGCTTCATTTCCCTGTCATGGACGCCCATCATATACGGCTCCTATCCCAGAACACGAGGGGTGGCGGCCACCGGGCCCCTTCTGTGCCTCTCCAGCCCCCACACTGTTAGGACTTGGACCTCTGTCTCCCTGGCGTCCACCTCCCAGGCCAGAGCTGCTGCCACGCGGAGATGCCGCAGTCTCCCCGCCTGCCACTCACAGACCCGCGAAACCGCACCAACCTCTTCCTGGCGCGTGGGACCCCGTCGGCGCCCTGCCCTCCCGCCGCCCAGCACACACCCGGCGAGGTTCTGGCGGGGTGGGACACCTGGTGGCCATCTGAATGGGGTCGCTCGTTCCTCTTACGG
Organism: Aethalodelphis obliquidens; assembly: GCF_003676395.1. Lineage (NCBI taxonomy): Eukaryota > Metazoa > Chordata > Mammalia > Artiodactyla > Delphinidae > Aethalodelphis > Aethalodelphis obliquidens. Next base: position 27,898,314 of record NW_020837960.1, on the reverse strand, counting down.
CCCCTGCGGGTTCTGTGTTGCCGATTTGTGTTTGAAGCATATTAAAATGAACCTGAGGGACCTCTGTGACATGCACTTGATGTGACCGTTGGCCTGGCCCTCCCAGGCTGCAGGAGGTCCGGTGGGGTCAGGCAGGGAGGTCAGAAGGCCGGGCTCCCCTTGTGTGTGCGCCGGCTGCCGTCACTGAGTCTCCCCCCCCCC